>NW_019944002.1:74887-81055 GCF_002910315.2 Salvelinus sp. IW2-2015 | reverse complement strand
GTTTTCAGCTCTCCGCTCTCTATACCTCTCTCTCTGCTCTATACCTCTCCTCTCCCTAGTATCCTCTCTGCTCTCTCGGTCTTTCTTCTCGGTCTGCTCTCCTCGTCTCTTCTCGTCTCTGCTCTCTCTCTCGTCCTCTCCTCGTCTCTCTCCTCTCTCGCTTCTCTCTCGTCTCTCTCTCTGCTCTTCTCCTCTCTATAGCCTCTCTCTCCTCGCGTCTATACAAGAAACTCCTCGGAACCGCGGTCTCCCTCTCATCCTTCTTCTATAAGATACCTCTCTCTCTGTCTCGCTTCTACCTCTTCCTCTGCTCTCTCTGCTCTCTCTGCTTCTCATACCTCTCTCTCTCCTCTCCTCTCTGCTCTCCTGCTCTCTCATCTCTGCTCTTGCTGATACCTCCTCGTCTGTCTATACCTCTTCTCTCTCGTACTCTTCTCTCTCTCTCTACTACCTCTCTCTCAGTCTCTCTGACTACCTTGCTCTCTCGTTGCCTCTACTTCGCTCTGCCTCTGCTCTCGTTGATGCTCTCTTCGTCTTTCTCTCTCTCTCTCTCTCTCTCTCTCTCTCTTCTCTCTCTTCTCTCTCTCTCTCTGCTCTCTCTCTCTCGTCTCTCTCTCTCTCTCTCTCTCTTCTTCTATCTCTCGTCTCTCTCCTCTCTCTCCTCTCTCTCTCTCTTTTTATATCTTACTCTTACTCTCTCTCTCTGAATACTCTCTCCGTCTATATCTTATATTGCTCCTCTACACGTTCTCTCTTGCCTCTCTCTTCCGCTGCTGCTCTCTAGTACCTCTCTACCTCTCTCTGCTAATAACTAGACTAATACTTTCTGGTATAGTACTGTTCTTTAGTAATACCTACTAATACTGCTAGGTTCTATATCGCTTCTCTCTCTCGTCTATAGTAAACCTCTCTCTCGTTATCTATATCTCTCCTTCTCCTCTCTCTTATACCTCTGCTTCTTACCCACTAATATCTACCTCTCTAAACCTCTACACTCTCTCTGTATACCGTCTCTCTCTACCTCTATACCTGCTCGTCTTACCTCTCTCTCTAGATATAACCTCTCTCTGCTGCTACCTCTAATCTTATCCTCTCTCTCTCTCTACCTCCTCATGTCATAAGTATACCTCCCTCAGAGTACTCCCTCTTACCTCTCTTGCTTCTCTCTCTATACCTCTCTCTGGCTCTCTATCTCTATACCGTCTCTCTCGTACTCTTGCGTCCTCGTCTTAGTACCTCTGCTCTCTCTCTCTCTCGTCTCCAATCAATCCAAGTCAAGGGGGGCTTTATTTGGCATGGGGAAACTGTGTGTTAACATTGGCAAAGCAAGTGGAAGGTAGATAATATACAAAAGTGAAATAAACAATAAAAATTAACAGTAAACATTAACACCGATACAGAAAGTTTCAAACAATAAAGACATGACAAATGTCATTTATATATATTACAGTGCTTGTAACAATGTACCAAATGGTTAAAGCAGCACACAGAGTTAAAATTAAAATAAAATAAAATATGGGTTGATTATACATAGATGTGTTTTGTTATCTCAAACTGGTTGCCCTTTTTCTTTGCTAACCGTCACGGAAATCTTGGCTGCTGTGATGGCACACGGTCACATCTGTGGAGTATTTGTTCACCGCAGTTAGATATGGAATTTATCAAAATTGTATTTGTTTTGCGAAATTCTTGTGGTATCTGTGTATCTGAGGGAATATGTCCTCTCTCTATATAATCGGGTCATACATATGTTGGGCATCGGTAGGTTAAGGCAGAAGTGAGGCTCAGTTTTCACGACCTCGTCTCTCTAAGTACCGCTCTCTGCTCTCTGTATGGTCAAAGTAAAAAGACCGGGAGTCTCTCATCCTCTCTATAAGATACAAATAAGAGGTTAGATCCAGTCTGTCTCTCGTGCTCTCTCTTAATACCGTCTTCTCTCTCTGTCTCTCCTCATTAATAAACAGACTCATCTCCTCTCTCTATAACCTCTCTCGTCTCTCGCTTCTCTCTTCTCTCCTAAGCCTATTCTTCTTCTTCTCGATCTCCTATAGCTACCTCTCTTTCCATCTATAATTATGAAGCCTCTCTCTGCTCTCCTATCCCTCTCTCTCTCATACCTCTCTCCTCTCTCTATTACCGTCTCAGGCTGCTCTTCTCTCTCTCGTCTCTCTCTCTCTATATATACGCATCTATACCATCTCTCGTCTATACCTTCTATAGCCTCTCTCTCTATACGCTCTATACCGTCTGCTCTCTATAAGCGGCTCTATACATCTCTCTATACCTCTATACCTCTCTCTCGTATACTCTATGATACCTCTCTCGTCCTATACCGGTCTATACCTCTCTCTCCTCTAATACGCCTCTATACTCTCTCTCTATACCTCCTTATACTATTCCCTCTCTCTATACTCTATACCTCTCGTCTCTAATAGAGTACGCTCTCTCTCTCTATAACCGTCTCTCTCTCTATATACCTCTCTCTCCTCTCTGTGGCTCTCGACTCTCTCTCTCTCTCTCCTCGACGTTCTCTCTCTCTATAAAACGCTCTCTGCTGGATATAGCGCTCTATACCTCTCTCGTCTCTATAGCCGTCTAATATGGCCTCTCTCTCACTTCTATAGCCAGATGGGTCTTCTCTCTAGTATACCTCTCTCTCTCTATAACCTCTCTCTCTCTCTCTATAAGCCTCTCTCTCTTCTTATACCTCTCTTATACCGTCTTCTCTCTCTATCTCGTGTCTCTCTCCTCTCTCTATAATACCTCTCTGCTGCTATAACCTCGTCTCCTCCTATACCTCTATACGCTCTCTCTCTCTTATAGTCCTCTATACCTATCTCTCTATAATACCCTCTCTCTCTCTATACCTCTTCTTCTTCTTATCCTGCTTTCTCGTCTGCTCTAATATCCTGCTCTCTCTCTATACCTCTCCTCTCTCTCTCCTCTCTCTCTCATCTCCTATACCTCTCTCTCTCTGCTTCCGCTCTCTCGATGCTCTCTCTCCTCTCTCTCCTCTCTCGTCTCTCTCGATCTCTCATCACTGCTCGTCTCTAACCGTCTGCTCTGCTCTCATCTACCTGCTCTCTCTCTGCTATATATATATATTAGTATAATCTTCTACTAGTAGTAGAATCTCTATATATAGAGATCTCTATCTATATATATATATATATATATATATAGATAATCTCTATATATAGTAAGTGGGGAGAACAAGTAATTTGATTACACTGCGCCGATTTTTGCGAGATTTTCCTACTTATATATCTAATAAGAAGCATGTAGAAGGTCTGTAATTTTTATAATAGGCAACACTTCAGAACTGGTTGAGAGACGGAATCTATAAAAACAAAAATCTTCCCGAAAAGTCAATTGTAATGGATTTTTAAAGTAATTAATTTAGGCAAATTTTATTTGGGCGATGACATAAGTATTTGATACATCAGAAAGCAGAGAACTTAATTATTTGGTAGCGAATGCCTTGTGTTGTGGCAATTAACAGACAGCAGATGCATAACGGTTTCCTGTAGTTCTTGACGGCCTTGAGAGTTGGCACACACTGCAGCAGGGGATTTTTGGCCCCCTCCTTCTCATACAGACTTCTCCCAGATCCTTCAGGTTTCGGGGCTGTCCGCTGGGCAATACAGGACTGTTCAGCTCCCCTCAAAGATTTTCTATTGGGTTCAGGTCTGGAGCTGCTAGGCCAACTCCAGGAGCTTGAGATACTTCTTATACGGAGCCACTGCCTTAGTTGCCCTGGTTGTGTGTTCGGGTCCGTTGTCATGCTGAAGACCCAGCCACAGCGACCCATCATCAATGGCTCGCTTAACTTGAAGGGAAGGAGGTTGTTTGGCTAAGAATGCGCTCGCAATACATGGCCCCATCGCATTCCTCCGCCCTCAATACAGCGTGCAGTCGTCCTGTCCCCTTTTGCAGAAAAGCATTCCCCAAACGAATGTGATGTTTTCCCAACCCGTCCATGCTTTCACGGTGTTGGGATGGGTGTTCTGTGGGGTTGTACTCATCCTTCTTCTTCCTGCCAAACGAGGCGAGTGGAGTTTTAGAAACCAAAAAAGCTCTATTTTTGAATCATCAAGACCAACATGACGCTTCTCCCATTCCTCCTCCTGGATCATCCAGATGGTCTTGGGCAACCTTCTCAAGAGACGGGACCTCTGGAATGCGCTGCTGCTTGAGCAGAGGATCGCTTGTGTGCGCTGCAGGATTTAATCGCATGACGGCGTAGTGTGTTATAGCAGGTCCGTGACAAGGTAGCACGTCCGGTGAACAGGTCAGGGTTCCATAGCCACAGGCAGAACAGTTGAAACCGGAGCAGCAGCACGACCAGGTGGACTGGGGACGGCAAGGAGTGCATCAGGCCAGGTAGTCCTGAGGCACGGCCCCAGGGCTCAGGTCCTCCGGGAGGGGAGGAAGAGAGGGAGAGAGAATTAGAGGGAGCATGCCTAAATTCAAACAGTACACCAGATAAAACAGGAGAATTCCCCCAGATATAACACAGATACTGGAGGCTGAGACGGAGGGGAGGGGCCGGTGTACACTGTGGCCCTGTCCGACGATACCTCGGACAGGGCCTACCAGGCAGGACATAACCCCACCCACTTTGCAAAGCACAGCCCCCACACCATTAGAGGGATATCAACAGACCACCAACTTACTACCCTGAGGCAAGGCTGAGTAGAGCCCACGAAGATCTCCTCCACCACACAAGCCCAAGGGGTACAAGACCGGACAGGAAGATCACGTCAGTGAGTCAACCCATTTGAGTATAGCGCAAAAAAGCCTGGATCTACGTGACGCACCCCTCCTAGGGACAACATGAAACAGCACTAGAGAGCCAGTGACCCGTAATAAGGTCAGAGGCAGAGAATCCCAGTGGAGAGAGAGGAGCCGGCCCGGGCAAAGACAGCAAGGGCGGTTCGTCTTTCCAGTGCCTTGCCGTTTTACCTTCACACCCCTGGGCCAGACTACACTCAAGGACCTACTGAAGAGATGAGTCTTCGGTAAAGACTTAAAGGTCGAGACCGAGTCTGCGTCTCTCACATGGATAGGCAGACCATTCACCAAAAATGTAGCTCTTTAGGAGAAAGCCTCCAGCTGCTTAGAACTTTTAGGGACAATAAGGAGGCCTGCGTCTTGTGACCGTAGCGTACGTGTAGGTATGTACAGCAGAACCAAATCAGAGAGATAGGTAGGAGCAAGTCTATGTAATGCTTTGTAGGTTAGCAGGAAAACCTAGAAATCAACCATAGCCTTAACAGGAGTAATATGATTAAATTGTGGGGTTCTAGTCAAGATTCTAGCAGCTGTATTTAGCACTACCTGAAGTTTAGGTAGTGCTTTATCCGGGTAGCCGGAGAGTAGACCATTGCAGTAGTCTAACCTAGAAGTGACAAAAGCATGGATTGGTTGTACTGTATGTAACCACTCAAATTCATACAAACTGATAGGAACACAAGAACTGACTTATCTTCTTGTCTCTGGCTGTGTTTCGACAGGCAGCCCAATGTTGCCTGTCTTTTGACCAATCACGTCAATCTTTTCACATCAGATCATTTTTCAGACCGATTAGTGAAAAAGATCAGATTTGGGCTGCCTGTCTAAACTCAGCCTATTTGTCCTCTTCTTACGTCTTGTCTGAGATATATATTTTAGTTGGCACGCCTGTGTGATGTCTTCTATTACTGTACATGAATAAAAATGTTTTCTCGCTGGATATGAGACTGGTTTTAGACCTTTTATGAATCATAAGCACTAAGTGTTGTCTTGATGGAGAAAGTCTGCATGTTGTCCAATGTTCAAGTTACCTTTAGTAGTTAGTACAAAATGAGAAGAACAACAGACTAATAAACATTTATTTAGTAACCTATTTGAATTAACATGAGTAGTTTATACCAAACTTTATAGTATTTGGTGGTCATCCCTCGTATTTGGTGGTCATCCCTCGTATTTGGTGGTCATCCCTCGTATTTGGTGGTCATCCCTCGTATTTGTACGGTTTAAAACCTTGATAGTTGCATCCTTCCTCAGGGAACAGTCTGCTGATAGCTGACACCAGGGTGACAGACTCACCTGGGGACAGACGGATGGACAGGGTGACAGACTCACCTGGGGACAGACGGATGGACAGGGTGACAGACTCACCTGGGG
>NW_019944002.1:0-74541 GCF_002910315.2 Salvelinus sp. IW2-2015 | reverse complement strand
CCTCTCTTCCTACCAGGTGCTAACAGAGTAAGATAACATTCCTACAGTAACCTCTATCCATCTCTTTAACAGGTGTCACAGATAGATAACATTCCTACAAGTAACCTCTATCCCTCTTTTACAGGTGTCACAGATAGATTAATATTCCTTATAGTACCTCTATCCATCTCTCTACAGGTGCTACAGATAGATAAACATTCCTACAGTACACTCTATCCATCTCTCTAGCAGGTGCTACAGATAGATAACATTCCTACAGTACCCTCTATCCATCTCTCTACACGGTGTCAACAGATAGATAATGATTCCTACAGCTACATCTATCCATCTTCCACCATGTGCTACAGAATAGAGAATATTACAAGGACCTCCAGAGCACAGAGAAGTAAAAGCTCGGCTGGTCGTATATACTTTTATGCGCTATGTTAACCTCCTTCACTCATGGCTGTCTTGTCTGTGTGATGACACATAGCTATTATCCAGGACCATGGTTGGAATTGGACTTACTGTACTCACTACAGACTCATACTCCCTCTCTCCCTGTGAAAAGTCTCAGGCTTTATGTCAAAAATGATTGTGTCCATCCGTCTGTCCCCAGGTGAGTCTGCTGGGCTACTGGAACTCTAGAGCAAGCCCACTCAACAAACCTGTCACCCTGTCCATTCCGTCTGTCCCCGGTGAGTCCTGTCAACCTGTCCATCCCTCTGTCCCCCATGGGAAGGTGACCTGGTCACCCTGTCCATCGCCTCTTGTCCCCAAAGGTGAGTCTGCTGGGCTATGGAACTCTAGAGCAGCACATCAAAAACCTGTCACCTCTGTCCATAGATACCGTCTGCCCCAGGTGAGTCTGTCACCTGTCCATCCGTTGTCCCCAGGTGAGTCTGTTCACCCCTGTCCATTCTCCTCTGTCCCGCAGGTGAGTCTCCACCCTGTTCCCATACAGCCGTCTGTCCCCAGGTGAGTATGCCACTCCTGTTATCCCTTTGTCCCCCGGTGAGTCTGTCACCTGGTCCATCCGTCTGTCCTCTGGTGAGGATAGAGGTACTGTAGGAATGTTATCTATCTGTAGCACCTGTAGAGAGATGGATAGAGGTACTGTAGGAATGTTATCTATCTGTAGCACCTGTAGCGAGATGGATAGAGGTACTGTAGGAATGTTATCTATCTGTAGCACCTGTAGCGAGATGGATAGAGGTACTGTAGGAATATTATCCATCTGTAGTATCTGTCGGAAGATGGATAGAGGTAATGAACGCTCTTTAAAGAGAGAGCAAAATAGTTAACATTTCCATTGTTGATTATTGAGAACTATTAGGGTGCCCTCCAATCAGACAAATGGTGGGTGGGGCTTTGTTGTGCTGTCCGTTAGAAAAGTTGCTAAGACTATTTTCCCCACCAAACAGCTGCCTCCACCTGGATGCAGGGAAATGTCCTGCCTGGAGTATGCTTGTATCCATCTCCACCAGGCTCCCGGAAATCATATGACAACCGGCGTCTGTATGTATCCTCGCTACTTTTATAGCCTCACTACTGTATATAACCTCTCTACTGTATATAGCCTCACTACTGTATYTAGCCTCGCTACTGTATATAGCCCGTCTTTTTACTGTTGTTTTATTTCTTTACCTACCTATTGTTCACCAAATACGTTTTTTTGCACTATTGGTTAGAGCCTGTAAGTAAGCATTTCACTGTATGGACTACTACACCTGTTGTATTCGGCAAACGTGACAAATAAACTTTGATTTGACAAACCTGCATAGATTATCAAAATAAAATAAAATTATAACTGTATTTAGTCAATTGCACTGTTACACAGGAGTTAACATGTTTTTGTTTATGCACTTCACAAACACCTCATTCAACTAATTGTGGTCTAAATTGAGTAAAACCTTAGCTTGGGGGGAAAAAAGACCCACATCAGTATTATTGATTGGGCTTACAGTTATCTGTTTCTACAGTGCATTTGGAAAGTATTCAGACCACTTTGTTATGTTACAGCCTTATGCTAAATTAATTAAATTGTACTTTTCCCACTCATCAATCCACACACACACACACACACACAACTGAAATATTACATTTACATAAGTATTCAGACCCTTCACTCAGTACTTTGTTGAAGCACCTTCGGCAGCGATTACAGTCGCGATTCTTCTTTGGTATGACGCTACAAGCTTGGCACACCTGTATTTTGGGAGTTTCTCCCATTCTTCTCTGCAGATCCTCTCGAGCTCTGTCAGGTTGGATGGGGAGTGTCGCTGCACAGCTATTTTCATGTCTCTCCAGAGATGTTCGATCGGGTTCAAGTCCGGGCTCTGGCTGGGCCACTCATGGACATACAGAGATTTGTCCCGAAGCCACTCCTGCGTTGTCTTGGCTGTGTGCATAGGGTCGTTGTCCTGTTAGAAGGTGAATCTTTGCCACAGTCTGAGGTCCAGAGCACTCTGCAGCAGGTTTTCATAAGGATCTCTCTGTACTTTGCGCCGTTCATCTTTCCCTCGATCCTGACTAGTCTCCCAGTCCCTGACGCTGAAAAACATCCCCACAGCATGATGCTGCCACCACCATGCTTCACCGTAGGGATGTTGCCAGGTTTCCTCCAGACGTGACACTTGGCATTCAGACCAAAGAGTTCAATCTTGGTTTCATCAGACCAGAGAATCTTGTTTCTCATGGTCTGAGAGTCATTTAGGTGTCTTTTGGCAAACTCCAAGCGGGCGATCCTGTGCCTTTTACTGAGAAGTGGCTTCCGTCTGGCGACTCTACCATAAAGGCCTGATTGGTGGAGTGCTGCAGAGATGGTTGTCCTTCTGGAATGTTCTCCCATATCCAAAGAGGAACTATGACCATTGGGTTGTTGGTCACCTCACTGATCAAGGCCCTTCTCCCCCGATTGCTCAGTTTGGCCGGGCGGCCAGCTCTAGGAAGAATCTTGGTGGTTCCAAACTTCTTCATTTTAAGAATGATGGAGGCCACTCTGTTCTTGGGGACCTTCAATGCTGCAGACATGTTTGGTACCCTTCCCCAGATCTGTGCTTCGACACAATCCTTTCTCTATGGACAATTCCTTTAACCTCATGGCTGGGTTTTTGCTTTGACATGCACTGTCAACTGTGGGTCCTTAAATAGACAGGTGTGTGCCTTTCCAAATCATGTCCAATCAATTGAACTCACCACAGGTGGACTCCAGTCAAGTTGTAGAAACATCTCAAGGATGATCAATGGAAACAGGATGCACCTGAGCTCAATTTCGAGTCTCATAGCAAAGGGTCTGAATACTTATGTAAATAAAGTATTTATGTTTTTTATTTTTAATACATTTGCAAAAAATATATTTAATCCAATTTAGAATAAGGCTGTAACGTAACAAAATGTAAACAAAAATAATTGTATTTAACTTTTCTTTATCCAGGAAGTCCAATTAAAGTCATTAGACCTCATTTACAAGGGAGACTTTGTAAATTTCAATAAATACTGTATTGCCAATCTTCATAACAAGAATGACCATTCCTTAACAGTATAAAGTTCTCCATACATTCAAGTACACTTGAGATTGGCCATTTTAAGCCTTGAGCTCTATTTTAACCTTCTTTGACATTGTTGGAATTCAAACAATCTATAGAAAAACAGAATGGAAGTTGGCAGAGACACCCCAGAGGTTTGCTGTGCTTTTCTTAATGGTATTGTGAGTCCCATTACGCATGGGGAACTAAATTATGCTGCTGAGAGGATTGCTGAGATGAATGGTGAATATGCATGGCAGGAGATGTGTTGTCTGAATGTGTTAGTCACAGACATTTGAAGTAGGCCCAGACAGGAAGTTGCCCCAACCTCGGTGCCACATTATGGGAAAGTTTTCTGATGTTTTTATTTTCTCATTGTGGCTATTATTTGTTGATCTTCAAACATTCATTTTTTTTGACCATGTCTAATTAGTAATCTACCTTTCGTAAAAAGAAGTATCTCACATCCCGGAAGACCTTTTGTGATGTTCAGATACATAACTCTCTCGTATTTGTTTATTGGTCTTTGTGTGACATTCCTTTCATTTCTAAACTAAATTAAGAATGTGAATCTAATCAAAGACCCATTCAAATATTCCCTGTCTAGAATGAGCATGAAAATTCTCTCTATGTTATTACTATTTTCTATCATGGTTATCTTGAGCCTAAACCCTTTTTTTCCCCACATACGGTGCTGCCGCTTGAGGGATTGCTCCTTGACCATGGTGTTCTATAGCCCCTTGTCTGTTGAGGAGGAAATCCTATTTGAATCGCTATCTAAAGGCTCACAAATCCTCCCTCAAGGTCAGCTATGGTATGTTTCTCAACTCAACTGGTGTGTGATATGGGATGCTTCATAAATATCAGGAGAGCAGGAGGCATAAGGGCAGGGGGGGGGGGAAATAATATCAATCATTTTCATAGACCTCACAGACACAGTGGCTCGTTTTCATGGGAGCACTGTGAAGTGTTTTATCTTTCATTGAATATTACCTCAGCATTGATGTGTGTGAGAGAGGCCTGCTCCCTGCGGTAAATATTCCTTCTGTGTTTGAGCCAGGAGCCACAGATAGAATTGTTCCCTTTTCCTCTGGAAATAAATATCACATCATGAGACCCACTGAAGTCCTGACTCTCTCAATATTCCCGGAAAGGTCTGGTGTCACTCATCACCACAGCAATGGAGTGCTGAGAGAAGCTGAGGGAAGGCGATATTGTGTTGCCACTGCGGTGCCGGAGACCAAAGAGCCTTTTTATGAACAGACAGAATCATGAAAGAGTCCGTAGATGGAGACTCTCTCTGTAGACTCTCTCTGTAGACTCAATAATTTTCTGAGGCAGATAATTTATTTGTTATTTTATTTACCCTTTATTTTGACAGGGACTCATGTTGAGACCAAGGTCCCTTTTTCTTTTTTTTTCTTTTTTTTTTACAATTAAGCCCTGTCATTACAAAGATGCACACATCAAATACCAATATGATATGCAAAACAGGAATACAAAGCAGGATCATAGAAAACAAACACAATCTTCAGTAAAAATGTCCTCAATCAGCAGTCTGAATTGAATTACTACCATCATCATTATCGTACAGCTGCAAAACTAGTAGGTTACCCCTTGTATGTCTGGGTAAGTAAAAAAAAAAAAAAAAAGGCTTCATTGACAAAATCTCGAACTATCCCTTTAAAGTGAAAATCCACCCAAAAAAACCTTTGATATTTTTTTAAAATTAGTCCACTGATGATGCAGTCGATAAAATGCTTGTCAGCCGTTAGGTTTTCCAGATATTGGACATCGTCATGACGATGCTAAATGCTTGAAACTTGATTGCTGACATGCAAATCACGTTGGAACTGAATCAACAGTGGACTCATGAAAAAAAAAATACCAAAAGATCGTTTTTGAGTGAATTTTCCCTTTAAGTATATGGTGTCCAATTTAGGACAGATTCAGATATCCTGACCAGACTCTGCTGCTGAGCTACGTGAAAACACTGCTCTCTTTGGAACCATCTTATACGGAAACCCGCGGATATTTTTAGCTTCGAGGATGTCTTAGTTAAACAGTGATCGCTTTGATAAAGTGAGTGTGGTGAAACAGTAGCCCAGAGTACATCTAGATTAAACATCAACCAAACAGATTTTTTTTATTTTTTAAAGTTCTTATCATTTGGGTATTTTCCTTTGAAAGAAGTGAATGTAGCCAAATCTTTCTATATGTCGCCTCAGCAAATGTAGGGATGGCCTTTAGTTACATGGCTGCTACAATCATGCGGCCTACAACAGGGAACTCATTTGTGTGAGGACATTATCATGAACATGTTCTCCCATTCCCACTGTTCTCAACGGTCTCTTTACTATTTGATGAAAATGAAGCTGGTGGAGCAAATCTCTGGCCCGAACCCAGATTAGTGTCAGGCATGTGATGGTATTTCTATACCGAGACAAACACGGAGATTAATGAGTCATCATCAGACCCCGTGGCTGAAGGAATGCATCGTTAGTGATGCTCCATCACTCTCCTCAGGACGCCAGCCCATCCTCCCTTACCCAGAACCCATCATGATGTGGCTATTGAGACAGGTTGGCGGAAAGTGGAATATGGAAGAATATGACGACACCAAATTTGTTTGTGTGATTATACTTGTGATCAACAAGCAGATCAGTTACACCATTAAGCATTAAAATACAGGGTGAAGAAATAAAAAAATAAAAAAATAAACAAAAGACATGAGGAAAGGAAATCGTGATTCTGATCGTCAGTGACACGTATTGTCCTGATTACGGTTTGGACTGTTGTTGCCACTGATGAGACAACTGCTCTTCCCCTGATTGCATTACAGTGAGTATCATACGCCCTGGTGAAAAGAACACTTTTACATGCCAGCCAGGCAACCAGAAGAACATAAGAGTTTTGCTGTATAATAGGGGGTGAATATTTAAGCGCTTATCGTGTGATAACTCCTAAGGGCTGTTCTTAGGCCTGAGGGGAAGCGTAGCGCCAGGAACAGCCCGTAGGAGGGAGTTATCACAAGATAGTCCCCCAGGTTCGAGGGCCTTATTGCTTTTATAAAATGGTAGCCAATATATTTACAAAAATATGATTATTTTTCATTAAAAACATTATTTTAACGAGTACATTTGTTTTTGCATTGTGAAGTTGCTAAAACATTATTTTAACGAGTACATTTGTTTTTGCATTGTGAAGTTGCTACCCAAGCTGGCTGGTCTTTATTTATTGTCTCATGTTTTGACCCAGTCATTCATTCTAATGAATTTATTCATGTCAGAGTCTATCTAAAAGATAGCGAAGGAGTCAGGCGCAGGACACAGGTAAGAGTAACAATCACTGATTTACTCAATCCAAAACGTAACAAAATCCCGTTCCAAACAAGGACAAAACAGGACTCAAAATACAACACACCGGAATACACGAAAGACAATCACGCACAAAACAGAAAGGGAAACCAGAGGGTTAAATAAGGAACATAATTATGAGATGGGAATCAGGTGTGTAAACAGACACAACAAAAGGAAAAATGAAACATGGATCGGTGGCGGCTAGAAAGCCGGTGACGTCGACCACCGAACACCGCCCGAACAAGGAGAGGGAACAACTTCGGTGGAAGTCGTGACAATTCATTCGACATTGCTATGCTGATGATGAGAGACAAGTAATATTTAATAATTATCCAATAGGCCTACATCTGAGCGTTTACAATTTCTATGGTGAATTATTCGTTTCAAAATCATTATTGGGCTAGCTAAGCCTACTGGCACAGGAGAGATCACATTTGTATAATGATACATTGTTGCACAGGTTGTAGAGGCAGACAGGTACAGTAGGTTTATACCACCCCAAACCGGTGCAAACCGAATAGTAGCATGGAAAATATGTGTAGATACTTTTTTCCTGCCTGGGCTTCGGGACAGTGGAATTATGAGATAAACACATTATTAATGATTATAAAGTGGAATTTGTTCTCCCACAACTCCCACATATCAACAATCAGCGTCCAGGATCCAAACAACCCGTTTAATTCTTATCATTAATACCCTTAGTGAATTGTCAGATTTCTGTCATTTTTTTAAAAGCCAAGTAGCCTGAAAATAAGGCAAACACATTCCCTTTTCAACTGTCTTTTATGGCAGTCTTAAAATTATGTGTCAATTTTATTGCCATTTCAAGCTGACAAAGCCCCGGTATATAAGCCAGAAGGTTTATTCTATTAAATCATGGTCTGCATTAAAGTTAAAAAAAATAACTCCTCTTAATTTTCTCTTGTGATGGCCCTCAAAGGAGATGTCTGAGGACACTCTGCTCACTTTGTGACAATTTATTTAATCAGTATTCTCTTTTAAATGACAGAGGGGAGACCATATTTAGGCTAACATTTGATAGCAGCAGGGCCAACCTGTCATGAATGTTCATGTAAACACACTTACGTAGCAGTACGAGTGTACTTTATAATTTTTATGCGCATTTTCACGAGTGTACTTTATAATTTAATACGCATTTTCACTGCGTATTCTAATACGAACGGCTTAAATGGGCAATCTGCAGTTATACATTTTTTGGACTTATAAAATGATATGTACCCATTGAGACTTGAAGAAAATAACTTATAAATGCCTCATGAGCTTAGTTCAACTATTGTACCCCATCAGAACGAAATTATACGCTTGTTTAACTCCAATGTTTGTAAACAAAGTAAATGTAAACACTGTATAGCCTCAACATGGTTAAAACTTTCATTTTGATATCATGCATGGTCAGTCCTTGCATCCATAGTTCAGTCTATGAAGTTGGGTGGTTACATTTCTCCAGACCAATCCTACAGGTTTTTCCCGAAAGAGGGAAGCTTTATTAATGTTTTAACCGCTGATTGCTGCTTTAAGGGGCTGTGTATCGGCCTCTTCATCCATCTTGGGCAACACTTCTGACATAACAATGGTTGAGCTTAACTGATTTGTTCCACATGCTGTGCTGTGGTGTTTGGAAATGGGAAGCGATGCACACAAGGTTATATCATTGCGTCGTCATTGGGGGGGGAAAAAACTCTTTAATGTTGGTAAGACGTGCACATCCCTGTTGAAAGCATCCCACTGGGTAAAAAGTAGTTGAATCAAGGTTGTTTATATGTCATTTCCACAAACAAATTCAATGTGATGAAGTTGAATCAACATGGAAAACTGATTGGGTTCGCACAAAGTCATGAATGTAAGGGAATTTTGTAGTTTTTTTTCACCCAACTTCTACCTAAATCCAATGACATGGTGAAATACTTTGTTGATTTCATGTTAGTTGACAACTCTACTCAGCCAAATGTAAATCATAACTATATCAAATTTTATTTGTCACATGCAGGGAACTTAACACCCTGCAACCACTCAACTCCCCGTGGAGTGAAAAAGGTATGGGATTGTAGGTGCGAGTAAGGATGACAAAAGGCAGAGAATTTACAGTTTACAGGGAATTTATTCCTTCACACGGTAACTTCGGGGAAAAGGGGCTGGAGGGAACCAAAGCAAAGAAAGTAAATGTCAAAGCCCCCTCTTCTACCTTACCTGCCTACCCACTACTTAACTTAGCACCACCTGGTGCGCTAACCAAAATACAGGGGGTGGACCGCCCAGGTCTTTCCTAGTGTGCATAGACAGTGAATATACTATGGGTTATGTATGCCCGCGGGCCTCTTGCCTAAGCGTCTTCCCCTTCCCCCCTGGGAACAAATGAACCAGAATAATACAAACTACTTCACAACAAAAACTGAGAAAAAACTAACTCAGGACATTAATAAAGAAGCTCTCTCTCTGAGCAACAAACTAACACAGAACATAACAATCAGCTCTCTCAGCAACAACTAACATAGTACATATCAAATCTCTTCCTGAGAAACAACCAACATATGATTTAACCTTCAGCTCTCTTCTGAGCAACAGAACACTGGCTTATATAGCTGGAGAAGGAGTCTAATGGGATACAGCTGTATCCTGACGAGGGGCGGGGTCAGCTCTCCAATCATCGATGTGGCCGACCAATCAGCTGCTTGGGTGAAACCAGGAAGCCATTTTCCTGAAACACACATAAAAAAAAAAAACACAACACAGGAACTGGGGAACGTAACATACAACAGTTGTGGACCTTACCGTGAAATGCTAACTTACAAGCACTTAACTGACTTGCCTAGTTAAATAAAGGTGTAAAAAAATATATATATACAAGTATTAAAGCGCCCGAAGCCGGTAAGTTTTAAAGTTTGGTGCATTGGCACAGAAACCTGTTGGTGGAAATTTCATTGCTTATGTTTTATATATAATACAAATGGCAACATGAAAAGTGTTGGTCCTATGTTTCATTAGCTGAAATAAAAGATGTTCTATAAACACAAAAAGCTTATTTCTCTCAAATGTTGTGCACACATTAGTGTACATTTCTATTAGTGAACATTTCTCCTGTGTCAAGATAATCCATCCACCTGACAGGTGTGGCATATCAAGAAGCTGATTAAACAGCACGATCATTACACAGGTGCATCTTGTGCTGGGGACAAGAAAAGACCAATCTAAAATGTGCAGTTTTGTCACACAACACAATGTCACAGATGTCTCAAGAGTGTGCAATTGGCATGCTGACTGCAGGAATGTCCACCAGACCTGTTGCCAGAGGATTGAATGTTAATTTCTCTACCATAAGCTGCCATCAACATCGTTTTAGAGAATTTGACAGTACGTCCAACCGGGCTCACAAGTACAGACCACGTGTAACCATGCCAGCCCAGGACCTCCACATCCAGCTTCTTCATCTGCGGTATCATCTGAGACCAGCCACCCGGACAGCTGATGATACTGAGTATTTCTGTCTGTAATACTGCACTTTTGCTGGGAAAAAACGAATTCTGATTGTGGGTGGGCATGGCTCCCAAGTGGGCCCTATGACCTCCCAGCCACTTCTGTGCCCCTGCCCAGTCATGTGAAATCCATAGATAAGGCCCTAATGAATTGACTGATTTCCTTATTTGAACTGTAACTCAGAATAATCTTTGAAATTGTTGCATGTTGCATTTATATTTTTGATCAGAATATGGCATCAAAATGTTGATTATCGAATTCCCCCCTAGCTGATCATTGTCTGCGGCTCTGATAGTGAAGTAATGAAACAGGCAGGGAGAGTGAGCTCATCCGTGGTGGTTGGTGAACCCTAAAACTTCTGGCCATTAGCCCTGCGTGGCATCGACTGTGCCACAAAAGCATGCTGAAGTGGCAAAGTGAATATCCACGTTTACAAACACAGGGTCGCTACCATATTGAAATAGTCAGTGCGAGAGTGAACGAGAACACACTGATAAATGAGACCACCAGGGAACACCGATAAATGAGACAACCAGGGAACACTGATGAATGAGAGAACCAGGGAACACCGATAAATGAGACAACCAGGGAACACTGATGAATGAGAGAACCAGGGAACACTGATAAATGAGAGAACCAGGGAACACTGATAAATGAGACAACCAGGGAACACTGATAAATGAAGACAACCAGGAACACTGATATAATGAGAGAAACCAGGGAACACTGTATGAATGAGAGAACCAGGGAACACTGATGAATGAGAGAACCAGGAGAACATGATAAATGAGAGAACCAGGGAACACTGATAAATGGAGAACCAGGGAAACTGATAAATGAGACAACCAGGGAACACTGATAAATGAGAGAACCAGGGAACACTGATAAATGAGACAACCAGGGAAGACTGATAAATGAGACAACCAGGGAAACACTGATAAATGAGACAACAGGAACACTGATGAATGAGAGAACCAGGGAACACTGATAAATGATAGAACCAGTGAACAACTGATGAAATGAGACACCAGGGAACACTGATAAATGAGACAACCAGGAACACTGATAAATAGACAACCAGGGAACACTGATAAATAGAAACAGGAACACTGATAAATGAGAGAACAGGGAACACTGATAAATGAGAGACCAGGAACACTGATAATAGACAACCAGGGAACACTGATAAATGAGACAACCAGGGAACACTGATAAATGAGAACCAGGGAACACTGATGAATGAGAGAACCAGGGAAACACTGATAATGAGAGAACCAGGGAACACTGATAAATGAGACAACCAGGGAAACACTGGATAAATGAGAAACCAGGGAACACTGATAAATGAGACAACCAGGAACATGATAAATGAGAAACCAGGAACACTGATAAATGAGACAACCAGGGAACACTGATAAATGAGACAACCAGGGAACACTGAAATGAGAACAACCAGGAACACTGATAAATGAGAGAACCAGGAACACTGATAAATGAAGAGAAAACAGGGAACACTGATAAATGAGACAACCAGGGAACACTGATGAATGAGCTGATTGTGTAGCTCATGACGGCTGCGAGAGTGCTATACTCTACAGTGGCAAGGCATTGCGGGTGGAAGCAAGGCACCAATGCACCAAAGCTGTCTGGGGGAAGATAGTGGGGCCAACCTGCACAGCCTAAACATGACAGGCAAGCCTGTGAACCACTCCAGACATGTATTACCCTCCAAAGATGTTGCGTTATGTATGTTGCGTTATGTAATGTTTGTTTTGCTTCCTCAACTGCCTTCCTCATCTTCTAAACCATGGATGATGGGGAGAAGGCATTTTGCAGGTTCACTTGCTATGACCGTCTGCTAATGTGTTATTGTAGATTTCCGTTTACCCTTTACACAGTGAGGACAAAACCTTATGCATTTGCATTTCTTGTCATAATCCCTATAGCAATTGCACAGCTGAGCCACATGCCACAACACATGCTAACCAGCTGATCTCTCTTGAGACGATCGCTCCTACGCATTCCAAGTGGCAACATGCATTCAATAGGGTCCAATAAGAATAGTCACCTCCAAAATTATTGGCACCCTTGATAAAGATGACCAAAAAGACTGTGTCAAATAAATAACACAAATACTGATATTGTATTTCTAGACCATACCTCCATACAACATCTTTCCAGATCCTTGATATCCTACAGTCTGTGCTTTTGGACTGCCCTCTTCGATTCAAACCACAGGCTTGCAATGGGGTTCAAATCAGGAGACTGAGATGGGCATTTAAAAGTCGATTTTGTGATCAATTATTAACCATTTCTTTGTGGATTTTCATGTGTGCTTATGTTATTGTCTTGCTGGAAGATCCACTTGCAGCCAAGTTTCAGACTCCTGGCAGAGGCAACCAGGTTTTTGGCTAAAATGACATGGTACTTGGCACACAAGAAAAAAGGGTTCCAAAAAGGTTATTCGGTTGTCCCCATAGGAGAACCCTTTTTGGTTTCAGCTAGAACCCTATTTGGTTCCAGGAATAACTATTTTGGGTTCCATGTAGAACCCTCTGGGGATAGGGTTCTACCTTGAACCAAAAAGGATTCTTTAAAGGGTTCACATATGGGGACATCCGAAGAACCCTTTTACATTCTAGATAGCACCTTTTTCTCTAATAACGTAGAGTTCATGGTGCCATTGACCTTAACAAGGGCCCCAGGACCAGTGGAAGCAAAACAGCCCAATAACAACAAAGATTCACATGGATCCTTCTTTCGACACCAAACCCACCACTGGTGTGCGTGGCCAAAGCGCTCTATTATAGTGGCATCTGAACATAGCACTGGTTCCAATCCAAGTGCCAATGCCGTTTAGCAAACTCCAAGCGTTTACATGTTGGTTGCTCTCAGTAAAAGCTTTTTATTGGCAACCTTTCCAAAGAGCCTATTGGCATGGAGGTGGCATCTAATTGGAGATTTTTGAGACTTGGCAACCCGAATTTGTGACAAAGTTCTGTAATGCTCCAACTTATCTTTTCCTCCCAATCCATCTTCCTCACTGTACGTTGGGACAAGATACACTTACCAGGCAGGGGGGGGTACCAGGCAGGGGTACTTTTAAACTTCTTAATTGATGCCCTAATAGTGTTATATATACAGTATATATATATTGCTATTTGTTTGTACCCATTGCCTGATTTATGAAGGTCAACAGCCATTTGTTTCCTTTCGTTTTTTGAGTTCTTTGCCTTTTCCCATGATGATGGATGACAGGGATTTTACATGCGTTACCACGTTTTCCTACTCCAGTGAAACAGGAAATCATGGAATGTCACAGTACAGTTCCTTATGCTGACATTAACTTAATAAAGTAGAATGTTAATGCAGATTTAATTTTGTTTGATTCCATTTGTGAGAATCTTAAAGGGCGCCAATCATTTTAACACGATGACCTGTAAAAACAAAATCTTTCTCTGAGCAGTTGTTTTAGTATAAAACAATTTCATTATCAAAAAAACAATAACTTTCAATATAACTCAGTATTTCTATAATTTTTTTATTTGTGTTTTTTGCTCATCTTTATCAAGGATGCCACTGATTTTATTTATTTATTATTACCATAAATTATGATAATTTCCCCAATGAGTATTATAACTGCTTAAAGAAGATGACTTGTTTTCATGCACCGATGAAGGGGATTTACACATTTCCTTAATCTGCGCCATTAAAAGTGAGAATCTCTTACCATATGTTCTCGAGCTCTCTTCCATGGGTTGCTTTGACCTCTGTGGGTATTTATAAAGTCCAGCGAGATGTTGTTTTGCGCAATAAGTGAAATAAAAATATATAATTTGTTGCTTCTGTCGTGGAAAATTGCAAGATTATGTTATAGTGCTTGTAAGATTATATTATAATCTTTGTATTGCATTAGAATGGTTGTTTTATTCGACAGAATAGAATCTGTCGACTATTGTGTGTTCAGTGTTCCACTGAGGATGGGCCTCTATGAGATAGCACTGACAGAGGAGATTTACGATGTCTTTGGCCAATAAAGCCTAAAGAGCATTCCAGATAGTGAGGTAATGTTTTGATACTATGAAGTACCAGTAACGAGATTAGAACCTCGTTTTAGAGACCAAACTGAGTGATAATTTATAGCGAATGCAATCTGGCTAAGGGATACTCCTTTCTCAAGTAAAAGGCCCTTTGTGAAGTTTTTCTAAGATCTGTGGTTCGTCATGTAAGTTGAGAGGGGTGTATCTTTGCTATAAAAGATCTCAGTTGCCATTATGTTGACACTCAACTATTCATTAGAGATAGTGAATTGTTGAAAGTCAAATGCTATTGCAAAGCTTAATTATTATTAAAGGTGAAGATTACCTTCTATAGCTTCTTGACGCACGGATCCCTTTAGCGGGATCATTTTCGTAAACAACCGCTGAATTGCAGAGCGCCAAATAAAAAAAAATAAAAAAAATATTTATAATCATGAAATCACAAGTGAAATATACCAAAATACAGCTTAGCTTGTTGTTAATCCACCTTTCGTGTCAGATTTTGAAAATATGCTTTACAGCGAAAGCAATCGAAGCGTTTGTGAGTTTATCAATCACTAGACAAAACAGTAAGAACAGCTAGCCGCAAATTAGCTTGGTCACAACAGTCAGAAAACCAATATAATTAATCGCTTACCTTTGATGATCTTCGGATGTTTGCAGTCACGAGACTCCCAGTTACACAATACATGTTCATTTTGTTCGATAAAGATTAGTTTTATAGCCAAAAACCGCCATTTGGTTTGCGCGTTATGTTCAGAAAATCACAGGCTCGTTCCGGTCCTGAAGGGCAGACGAAAATTCCAAAAAGTATCCGTAATGTTCGTAGAAACATGTCAAATGTTTTTTATAGTCAATCCTCAGGTTGTTTTTAACATACATAATCGATAATATTTCAACCGGACGGTAAACTATTCAATACTACAGAGAAAGAAAATGTCGAGCTACATCTGTCGCGTGCAGGAACTAATCAAAGGACACCTGACGCATTTGAAAAATCTCGCTCATTTTTCAAAATAAAAGCTTGAACCTATGTCTAAAGCCTGGTCACAGCCTGAGGAAGCCATTGGAAAGGGAATCTGGTTTATACCCCTTTAAATGGAGGAGGGGCAGGCAATGGAACAGGGATTTTTCCAAATAAAAGGCAATTCTGGGATGGAGTTCCTCAGGTTTTCGCCTGCAAAATCAGTTCTGTTATACTCACAGACAATATTTTGACAGTTTTGGAAACTCTAGTGTGTTTTCTATCCTAATCCGTCAATTATATGCATATTCTAGCATCTGGGCCTGAGAAATAGTCAGTTTACCTTGGGCACGTTATTTTTCCAAACATAAAAATATTGCCCCCTAGCTGAAAGAGGCTAGGATAGGGGGCAGCATTTTCACATTTGGATGAAAAGCATACCCACATTCAACTGCCAGCTACTCATCCCCAGAAGGTAAGATATGCATATCATTAGTAGATTTGGATAGAAAACACTCTGACGTTTCTAAAACTGTTTGAATGATGTCTGTGAGTATAACAGAACTTATTTAGTATAACAGAACTTATGTCCTCGAAACCCCGAGGACAAACCATTCAGATTTCTTTTTGTTGTTGTTGAGATCACTGTTTTCAATGGGGTTTCATTGGGAATCCAGATTTCTAATTGACCTTCTTGCAGTTCCTACCGCTTCCACTGGATGTCAACAGTCTTTAGAAATTGGTTGAGGTTTTTTCCTTTGTGTAATGGAAGAAGTACGGCCATCTTGAACGAGTGTCACTTGAACTGTAGTGTTAGATAGAGTCGCGTGACCAGAAAGCTAGCTACAGTTTGTTTTAATCCTGTATTGAACACAGATCATCCCGTCTTCAATTTTATCGATTATTTACGTAAAAAAATACCAAAAGTTTTATTACAAAAGTAGTTTGAAATGTTTTGGCAAAGTCTACAGGTAACTTTTGAGATATTTTGTAGTCACGTTGCACAAGTTGGAACCGGTGTTTTTCTGGATCAAACGCGCCAAATAAATGGACATTTTGGATATATATCGACGGAATTAATCGAACAAAAGGACCATTTGTGATGTTTATGGGACATATTGGAGTGCCAACAACAGAAGCTCGTCAAAGGTTAGGCATGAATTATATTTTTATTTCTTCGTTTTGTGTCGCGCCTGCAGGGTTGAAATATGCTTCTCTCTCTTTGTTTACTCTGTTGCTATCCTCAGATAATCGCATTGTTTACCCTCGCCGAAAAGCCTATTTGAATTCTGACATGTTGGCTGGATTCACAACAAGTGTAGCTTTAATTTGGTATCTTTCATGTGTGATTTCATGAAAGTTTGATTTTTATAGTAATTTATTTGAATTTGGCGCTCTGCATTTTTACTGGCTTTTGGCCAAGTGGGACGTTAAGCATCCCACATATCCCAGAGAAGTATAACTCTGACTGGTGTGTGGTTTGTAACTCTCCTCATTTGGTAATACAGGACATTGCCACGACACTTCACAGGGTTGCTACCCAATTATAATTATTTACAGTACCTACTGAAAGTATTCACACCCCATAATGTCAAAGTGGAAGTATGTTTTTTAGATAAAAAATGTAAAAAAAAACATATTACAAACACAGCTGGTAAAACACCTTCAAAAACACTCTATAACCTCCCTCCTCATCACCGATCTGGAGATGAAAGCCTCCTGGACCATAGGCCAGAGAAGAGCAGCTGAATCCAGATGGAAAAACTTAAGACCTTGGCTCCACTTGCTATGCATGGTAAAGAGTAGGATAAAGCATTGACAGTGGGAGTTAGTGAGGGGCTAATTAAGAGAGTTGGAGGGGCAACCAACACGAGGACGAAGTTCAATAAAAAATTATGTATTTACTTGCTCAATCTGGTTTTATCTTTTTTAGATTTAATTTGATTATATCAAGCACTTTAACATAGAATTTATCTTTGTAGCACTTAAACCCTTCATCCCTTGGTGGGATTTCCAATGATGTACTTACTTATTCATTTATTTATCTATTCATTTATTGATCCAGTTTGCATGTTTTATTATATGTTTACCCCCAGCACTTTATCAACAATTGTCTTCCTCCTGTTGTTGAACTGTCATGGGTGACCCCTCGGAGCTCTCTGCCTTTCATGTTCTCTCACCCTCTCCAGACCGGTCTGATGTACAGTATAGAAACAGAGCAGAAAGTTGCAATAGGCCCGTGAAACCTAAGGTTTGATGCCAGCATAAAATAAAATGAAAATTAAATTTTAAAAAAGTATAATAATAAGGCCATCGTATAAGGACATAAGCAAACAAAAGAATGCTCATCCAGAAGCGGCGCCCCTAGTGGCCGGGGAATTTAATGCAGGCAAAATTAAATCTGTTTTATCTCATTTCTACCAGCATGTCACATGTGCAACCACAGGAAAAAAACTCTACACCACCTTTAATCCACACACTGCTATCACAGACTGGAATATGTTCCAGGATTCATCCAATGGCATTGAGGAGTATACCAACTCAATCACAGGCTTCATCAATAAGTGCATCGACGACGTCGTTCCCACAGTGACCGTACGTACATTTCCCAACCAGAAGCCATAGATTACAGGCAACATCAGCACCGAGCTAAAGGCTAGAGCTGCCGCTTTCAAGGATGGGACACTAATCCAGACGCACATAAGAAATCCCGCTATGCCCTCAGACAAACAATCAAACAGGCAAAGCTTCAATACAGGACTAAGATCGAATCCTACTACACCAGCACTGATGCTTGTCGAATGTGGCAGGGTTTGAAAAATATTACAGAAAATAAAGGGAAACCCAGCCACGAGCTGCCCATTGACGCGAGCCTACCAGACAAGCTAAATACCTTTTATGCTCGCTTCGATGATACACTGAAGCGTGCATGAGATCACCAGCTACTCCAGATGACTGTGTGATCACGCTCTCCGTAGTCGATGTGAGCAAGACTTTTAACTTCACTAGGGTAGGGGGTAGCATTCTGAATTTTGGATGAAAAGCGTGCCCAAATTAAACTGCCTGCTGCTCAGACCCAGAAGATAGGATATGCATATAATTAGTAGATTTGGATAGACAACACTCTACAGTTTCCAAAACTTTTAAAATAATGTCTGTGAGTATAATAGAACTGATATGGCAGGCGAAAACCCGAGGAAAATCCAACCAGGAAGTACTATTATTTTGAAAGGCTGTTTTTCCATTGAAAGCCTATACACCATACACAGACTTAGGACCCAGTTCACAAGCTCTGTCTTCCTCTACATGTGGCCAGTCTTTAGGCAATGTTTCATGCGTTTACTCTGAAAAATGAGGGAGATACAGCACTTTCAATCAGTGGCCAATGGACATTTCCATTCATCAGCCATAAGCCCTGATCGGGAACGCGCCTTTCTTGTTTCTCCTTTCCTATTGACGAAGCTTTTGTCCGGTTGAAATATATAATTGATTATTTATGACAAAAACAACCGGATGATTGATTTTAAAAATCGTTTGGCATGTTTCTACTAAGTTTTAATGTACTTTTTTAAACTTTTCGTCTGGAATTAGTGCATGCGCCTTTTATTACTGGATTACTGGACAAAACGTGCGAACAAAAAGGAGGTATTTGGACATAAAGAGGGACATTATCGAACGAAACGAACATTTGTTGTCTAACATGGAGACCTGGGAGTGCCACCAGATGAAGATCATCAAAGGTAAGTGATTCATTTTAATGCTATTTCTGACTTTTGTGACACTCTCCTTGGCTGGAAAATGGCTGTATGGGTTTCTGTGGCTAGGTGCAGACCTAACATAATCGCAAATTGTGCTTTCATCGTAAATCGTTTTTGAAATCTGACACAACGGTTGCATTAAGGAGAAGTTTATCTATATTTCCATGAAAAACACTTGTATCGTTTATCAATGTTTATGATGAGTATTTATGTAATTTGATGTGGCTCTGCACTTTCACCGGATGTTTGTTTGAGACAATGCATTTCTGACCATAACGCTAATGTAAACTGAGATTTTTGGATATAAATATGAACTTTATCGAACAAAACATACATGTATTGTGTAACATGAAGTCCTCTGAGTGCCATCTGATGAAGATCATCAAAGGTTAGTGATTCATTTTATCTCTATTTCTGCTTTTTGTGACTCCTCTCTTTGGCTGTAAAAATGGCTGTATGGTTTTCTGTGACTAGGTGGTGACCTAACATAATCGCATGGTGTGCTTTCGCAGTAAAGCCTTTTTGAAATCGGACACTGTGGTTGGATTTACAAGAAGTGTATCTTTAAAATGGTGGATAATACTTGTATGTTTGAGGAATTTTTATTATGGGATTTCTGTTGTTTTGAATTTGGCGCCCTGCAATTTCACTGGCTGTTGTCGAGGTGGGACGCTACCGTCCCACTTGTACCAGAGAGGTTAAACAGGTAAAGATTCACAAAGCCGCAGGGCCAGATGGATTACCAGGACGTGTACTCAAAGCATGCGCGGACCAACTGGCAAGTGTCTTCACTGACAACCTCTCCCTGATCGAGTCTTAAATACCTGTTTCAAACAGAACACCATAGTCCCTGTGCCCAAGAAAGCGACGGTAACCTCTTTAAATTATTACCACCCCGTAGCCCTCACGTTGGTAGCCATGGAGTGCTTAGAAAGGTGGGTCATGGCTCACATCAACACCATCATGCCGGACACCCTAGACCTACTCCACTTTCAGGAAGTGGACAAGCAGCAGGTGGTAGGAGTCTTTGTGAGAGAGAAAAAGTGTTTTGGAGATCTATTTGATACACCAAGTTCCAAACAGCCTCTGGAAGCAACATTAGCACAATAACTGTTTGTCGGTAGCTTCCTGTGTTGTATTGATAAAATGGAGGACTCGTTGCAATATCAACGCTGCAGAAATGTCCTCTCACTGTCAACTGCGTATATTTTCAGCAAACTTAACGTCTGTATATATTTGTATGAACAAAACAAGATCAAACAACTGAGACATAAACTGAACAAGTTCCACAGACATGTGACTAATAGAAATTGAATAATGTGTCCCTGAACAAAGGGGGGGGGGGGTCAAAATCATAAAGTAACAGTCAGTATTTGGTGTGGCCACCAGCTGCATTAAGTACTGCAGTGCATCTCCTCCTCATGGACTGCACCAGATTTGCCAGTTCTTGCTATGAGATGTTACCCCACTCTTCCACCAAGGCACATGCAAGTTCCCGGACATTTATGGGGGGAATGGCCCTACCCCTCACCCTCTGATCCAACAGGTCCCAGACGTGCTCAATGTGATTGAGACCCAGGCTCATCGCTGGCCATGGCAGAACACTGACATTCCTGTCTTGCAGGAAATCATGCACAGAACAAGCAGTGTGGCTCGTGGAATTGTCATGCTGGAGGGTCATGCCAGGAAGGGTACCACATGAGGGAGGAGGATGTCTTCCCTGTAACACACTGCGTTGAGATGACAACAAGCTCAGTCTGATGATGCTGTGACACATCGCCCCAGACCATGATGGACCCTCCACCTCCAAATTGATCCCGCTCCAGAGTACATGCCTCAGTGTAACACTCATTCCTTCGAAGATAAACACGAATCTGACCATCTACCCTGGTGAGACAAAACCGCGACTTGAAGAGCACTTTTGCCAGTCCTGTCTGGTCCAGCGACYGTGGGTTTGTGCCCATAGGCGACGTTGTTGCCGGTGATGTCTGGTGAGGACCTGCCTTACAACAGGCCTACAAGCCCTCAGTCCAGCCTCTCTCAGCCTATTGCGGACAGTCTGAGCATTGATGGAGGGAGTGTTCGTTCCTGGTGTAACTTGGGCAGTTGTTGTTGCATCCTGTACCTGTCCCGCAGGTGTGATGTTTGGATGTACCGATTCTGTGCAGGTGTTGATACACGTGGTCTGCCACTGCGAGGACGATCAGCTGTCTGTCCTGTTTCCCTGTAGTGCTGTCTTAGGCGTCTCACAGTACGGACATTGCAATTTCTTGCCCTGGCCACATCTGCAGCCCTCATGCCTCCTTGCAGCATGCCTAAGGCACATTCACACAGATGAGCAGGGACACTGGGCATCTTTCTTTTGGTGTTTTTCAGTAGTCAGTAGAAAGGCCTCTTTGGTGTCCTAAGTTTTCTTCATTTGGGATGAATTGGAACACCGACTGCGAGCCAGGCCTTATCACCCAACATCAGTGCCCGACCTCAATAATGCTCTTGTGGCTGAATGGAAGCAAGTCCCCTGAACAATGTTCCAACATTTAGTGGAAAGCCTTCCCAGTGGACTGGAGGCTGTTATAGCAGTAAAGGGGGGACCAACTCCTTATTAATGCCAATGATTTTGGAATGAGATGTTCGACGACCAGGTGTCCACGTACTTTTGGTCCTGTAGTGTATTAGTCCATACAAATGCATTGAATAACAGATTCACTACATGGAACAACAGATAGTCCCCCCCTAAAAATTTAGAGGAAGGTTGTTTTGAAGTGGGAAATTCCATAAGCTGTATGGAATTGTTTTTAAGAAGGCCATACCGGGGGATCACGTGATCCCTCCCTTCAATTGTACTACTGGTCTGCCCAAATGCGCAACATGCTAACATGGATCACAAACAGACAAGAGTCAACGTGGATTCAGATAGAAGCCCAATCCTGTGGTTCATTGCCCCTAAGCTCAATTATATTCATTAATAACTTCAGTGAAGTGGGCAACATAGCCAAAACCTTTGTGATTTACAGCACCCTACGAAAGTGGAGGGACTGTAAGAAATACCTGGGCATTTCCTCCCAAATATGTTCTCACTCGCCTATAGTATGCAACCCAGACTTGCCAAAAGCCCAGAGTGATGCCAACTTTAATCTTTGGCATACTAGGAATCAGGACCTTTTCAGACCTATTTCATCAGAAAACCACTACACTAAAATCCTTTCAAGAGCTCTGCAGTGAATTCAATGTGCCAAGATCCCATTTTTTTTTTCATTATATCTTCAAATTAGACATGTAATTTCCTCATTTACTTCCAAGAGGAGGTTTAGAGCTCAGCTGAATGAAGTTGAAACCCTTCTTGTCAGAGCACAATCCATTAAAGGCAAAATCTCCTATTTCTATATACTCCTTTCTGAGAAAGGAGGCTCCTCCTTTACTCCTTTGAAAATAATCTGGGAAAAGGACCTTGGTCTGACTATCAGTGATGAGTTATGGGCGGAGGTTTGCGACAGGGTATACTGCTCCTCTACTAATGTAAAAATGAAAGAATCMAATTACAAATMTTTGTACAAATTMTATTACACTCCKWMGAGACTCCATAKAATGAAAAKAMACATTTCTCCTAACTGTAAAAGATGTACCTCTGAAAGTGGAACCTATATGCATGTATTTTGGAGCTGTAGAGAGATTGCCAAAATCTGGCAATCTATAGATACTGCTGCACAGAAAATACTAGATGTACAGTTTGATATGACCCCATGTATCTATCTTCTTAATGCCCAGCAGGACTTTGTTCTTGATCCTGACAGGGAAAATGTGTTTATGACTATTACATACTTTGCTAAGAAATGTATTCTTCTATTTTGGGCCTCTAATACCTCTCCTACATTTAAAATGTGGATTGACCAGATTGTTGACTTTCTCCCTCTTGAAAAGCTCACTTATGACCTTCGCAAGAGACAGCCCAAGTTTGATAGACTCTGGTCTCCACTACTCAACTATATTTCAAATTAGACAGAGTGAATGGTGTTATTAGAGAAAAACTATTTATTTGCTCGTCATCTCAGCTAAGGCTGGACATAGCTAATAAGAACCTTGATAGTGCTGCTGCAAGTTTAAACATTTTTTTTAATATATATATTTTTTTAAAGTTCATTATTATTGTTATTTTTTATTTTTATTTTTTTTAAGTCRGTCACATCTGTGAATGTGGAATGTGTTTTGTTGGTTGATTGAAAAACAAGAAAAAACTGAATAAAACATTAAATTCAAAAAAAGAAGGCCTTACCAAGGATAATTCTACTAGTTGATTTAGAATTTTAAGACCCATTAATGGATAAAAAAATAAATATATAATAATAATAATGTATTATGCTAATTAGATTTCCTGGGAGCATGGACATCGATCTTAGGGGTTTAAAGAAGGATTTTTAAGCCTTGAGGTAATTGAGACATGGATTGTGTGCCATTCAGAGGGTGAATGGGCAAGACAAAAGAGGCACAGTAAGTGCCTTTGAACTGGGTATGGTATTAGGTGCCAGGCACACCGGTTTGAGTGTGTCGAGAATGGCAACGCAGCTGGGTTTTTTACGCTCACCAGTTTCCTGTGTATATGAAGAATGGTCCACCATCCAGCATCCCTGCAGTGTATACGCACAGTACAAAGATGTTTAAAAGTCAGTCAGGATTGCACAATAATGTTGGGGACTTATTTCACTTGTAGTACCTTTTTTCTTTACATAAATACATATACAATTACCAACCCAGTATCACAGATCACTGTGAAACAGACATGAATTGTTCACACAATAGCCAGCTTTTGACATTCTTTTTAAAAGTGGTTATGGTTGGCATGGTTTTGCAATGCTTTGGTATTTTGTACTCCTTAACAGCACCGGTATATAAAAATGTGTTCTTACCAGATTAACTCTTATATTTAACAGTGAATATTAGTCTTTGGCTCCGGTATTCGAGTCCATGATAATTCTGTGGACCGACCAAGTTGAAATGATACTGTTCCTTTTTCCACAGGTAGATACAGTGCCTTCAGGAAGTATTCACAGGTAGATACAGTGCCTTCAGGAAGTATTCACAGGTAGATACAGTGCCTTCAGGAAGTATNCACAGGTAGATACAGTGCCTTCAGGAAGTATTCACAGGTAGATACAGTGCCTTCAGGAAGTATTCACAGGTAGATACAGTGCCTTCAGGAAGTATTCACATGTAGATACAGTGCCTTCAGGAAGTATTCACAGGTAGATACAGTGCCTTCAGGAAGTATTCACAGGTAGATACAGTGCCTTCAGGAAGTATTCACACACCTTGACTTTTTCTACTTTTTGTTGTGTTACAGCCCAAATTAAACATTTAATACATTGAGATGTTGTGTCACTGGCCTACACACAATACCCCATAATGTCAAGGTGGAACTATGTTTTTATTCATTTATACAAATTAATAAAACATGAAAATCTGAAATGTCTTGTGTCAGTAAGTATTCAACCCCTTTAAGGCAAGCCTAAATAGGAGTAAAAATGTGCATAAAACGTCACATAATATGTGGCATTGACTCACTCTGTGTGCAATACTAGTGTTTAACATGATTTTTGAATGACTACCTCATCTCTGTACCGCACACATACAATTATCTGTAAAGTCCCTCAGTCGAGCAGTGAATTTCAAACACAGATTCAACCACAAAGACCAGGCATGTTTTCCAATGCCTCGCCAAGAAGGGCATCTATTGGTAGATGGGAGAAAAACAAATACTGACATTGGAAATCCCTTTGATCATTGTGAAGTTATTAATTACATTTTGGATGGTGTATCAATACACCTAGTCACTACAAAGATACAGGCGTCCTTCCTAACTCAGTAGCCGGAGAGGAAGGAAACCGGTCAGGGATTTCACCATGAGGCCAATGGTGACTTTAAAATAGTTTAATGGCTGTGATAGGAGAATACTGAGGATGGATCAACAACATTGTAGTTACTCCACAATACTAACCAAAAATGACAGTGAAAATAAGGAAGCCTGGACCGAATAAAAAATATTACAAAACATGCATCCTCTTTGCAACAAGGCACTGAAGTAACACTGCAAAAAATGTGGCAAAGCAATTAACTTTTTTGTCCAGAATACAAAGTGTTATGTTTGAGGCAAATCCAACACAACACATCACCTTGGGTGGCTATGTCATGTTATGGGTGTGCACGTCATTGGCAAGGACTAGGACGTTGTTGGGGCATAAAAAAAATGAAATAGAGCTAAGCATATGCAAAATGTTAGAGGAAAACCTGGCTCAATCTGCTTTCCAACAGACACTGGTAGAAAAATTCACCTTTCAGCAGGACAATGAACTAAAACACAGGGCCAATTATACACTGGAGTTGCTTACCAAAACGATATTGAAAGTTCCTGAGAGGCCTAGTGACAGTTTTTACTTACATCCGTATGAAGAATTTTGAAAATAATAATGTGCAAATATTGTACAATCCAGGTGTGCAAAGCTCTTAGACTTACCCAGAAAGACTGACAGCTGTAACCGCTGCCAAAGGTGATTCTAACATATATTGACTCATGGGTGTGACTATTTCATTTCCAATAAATTAGCATAAATAAACAACAACACCAACAAAGACTGTGTCATTATGGGCTATTGTGTATAGATGGGTCTAAAATCTATTTAATCCAATCTGAATTCAGGCTGTAACAACAAAAATGTGGAATAAATCAAGTGATATGACAACTGTCTGAAGGCATCTAATTGGCGTCAGATTTTCATGTGAATATTCTACAATCTGCATAAAAACAATATGCACATTTTTCCATCAGAGTTGTGTTTCCATCAAACTGTCTTGTTACAGATACAAATATGTGCGTAAATACATAGTGCACACAAAAAAATACTTTTGTGGTTAAATTCCCATGTACTGAAATAAAAAAAAATACAAGTTAAATGGGCTCCCACTGCATTGTACTCTGGGCCTACTGATTTTTTTCACAAAGAAATGTTGTGTAGGTATAGTGAATGTTCCCACTCTGGTTTTGGCACTTGTGCTCTAGCCAATAGCTTGCAGATACGGTGCGGGTATAGGGCCAAAAGGGTTATGGACAAAAGTGCAAGATAATCTTTATTTGTCAAATGGCAGCCAATCATCAATCATCATGTCACCACAATTAGACCCTCGATATTTACTGAAAGGAGCATCAAGCTCATCACTGTGCACTTTCACCACCATGTCAACATTATAATAATTTGTAGCCTAATAATCTTCATGGTTTCCCGGGTCATAGTGGGAGAACCACACCATTTCATCGCCTGACTCCAAGTTTACTTCGATATGATGGTTATTATATCAATATTTGCACATTATAACGTTTCCACTGTCATTTCTCACATAACTAATTTTACACAAATAGATCCCACCTTGCCTAGTGGATTTTGTTTTGTCAACATTTGGAAAGTTAACCGACAAATGCACTGTTTTCATCTGACCTGTCATGACATCTGACATCCGACATGTACATCACTCAGATAGAAAGGCTGAGTGGAAACCTGGTTTTTGAGGATGCTAGAATTATACTTAGGATGAATGTGCAAATGCCTATGGGAGACTTTTGAAGTAGCCTAATAGGATAGACAGACTGGTAGACTATAGTGTCACTATGAATGGTGAGTAGAGGACAGGATAGAAGTTCGACTGGTAGACTATATTGTCACTATGAATGGTGAGTAGAGGACAGGATAGACAGACTGTAGACTATATTGTCACTATGAATGGTGAGTAAGGACAGGATAGACAGTTCGACTGGTAGACTATATTGTCACTATGAATGGTGAGTAGAGGACAGGATAGACAGACTGGTAGACTATATTGTCACTATGAATGGTGAGTAGAGGACAGGATAGACAGACTGGTAGACTATATTGACCTGTGGAATAGTAAAAGTTAGCAACAAAAAAAAAGAGTAGTGCATGAGGGAAGAACCAAAACACCTTTATATGGGGGAGGCGGATGCAAGCAGATGAGGAAATATGGCTTGGATGGAAGAAATTACATAGTAAAAGCTGCAAAAGAGCAAATGTAAACCGGGGAAAAATGCACTACCCTCCCCTGTGACCCCCCCAAAAAAAGCACTACCCTCCCCTGTGCCCAATAAAAAAAACACACAACTCTCGCCAAAGCAACCCCCCCCCCAAAAAAAAAACGTTTTGAACTGTCCCTAACCTCATACTGAAAATAACCCCATTTTTGCAAATGTCATCTGTGATCATTGTCGCTTCACTGCGTCGCATCTGGCATCTTTCTCTGCCTGCGAGGGACATCATTTGTGCCTTGTTAAGCTAAGGAATATGTTTTTCCTCCGATTATGATGGTGTTGGTACCTTTGGATGCCATTAGAGTGAGTGTGTAACGTAAGGGTATGGCAATAATACCAGCAATAGACCTTAAGAAAATAATATGCCAATTTTTACTGGAAAATTGGTGTTGAAATGTGGGAAGTAATTTAGGAAAACTCATCATTACATTATCTTTACCCCCTTTCCATTTTGGGGTGTTTACGTCAAGAGAGGCAATAAAATACGAATCTGTCTGTTTGTTGGAATATGTCTCCTAGAAGTGGAAACTCATGTTCATCATTATTGTTTTCCTAATTGACTGTAACTCTACTTGACAAGAAGTTTCGGCTCGCTATACGACAACACGAGGATACTAATGGCCAAAACTGGGACAGAGCATCATATTCTGCTCTTTAGTCAAGGCCAATTGCTGCTTTGTCACTTGTTCTTTAGGGTTCTGTGTTGAAATCCTCTCCCTACTTCAGTTCTACGTGGTGCAGGCTTGGGAGTCATGAGCACACGCCCTGTTGTGATGGTATTTTCAGATTTCAGGTTTGCGGCAATTGCCAGAATGTCAAGGGATTAATGAACGAGAGGAAAGAGGGACACGAGGTGCATTCCAATGACTGCCTGACTCCATTGGCAAGAATATACTTACATTTTTGAGCTCCTCGCCATATTAAAAAGGCACAAATGGAATGAGCTGCTCTGATCCATTTCAATCGTGGTACTGTTCCAAGTTTTCAAGCAATGGATCATGAATTACAAAATATCAGGACACTCATTTAATCTCATGGAGATTAGGCTGAAGTGGCTATGGAAGTTAACTGAAAAATAACAATGTATTTTTTTTTATGTGAGCAAAACACATGTTAAACTTCCTCAATTGACCCATAATGGCATTTATCACAGGCCTGGAGCCAGTAATGAGTGGTGCTATATATTAATGGTGTCACTCATCTCTTAAACATCAGAATATGGGTGGGTTTCCATTTAGTTTAAAGGGATGTGGTGGTTTCCACTTAGTTTAAAGAGGTGTGGTGGTTTCCACTTAGTTTAAAGAGGTGTCGGTGGTAATACCCCCGCCCCCCCCCCCCCCCCCCCCCACCTCGCCATTTAGTTTTAAAGAGGTCGCTCGAGTGGTATTCCACTTAGTTTCAAAGAAGGTGTTGTGGTTTCCACTTAGTTTAAAGAGGTGTGGTTGGTTTCCACTTTAGTTTAAAAGAGGTGTGGTGGTTTCCACTTAGTTTAAAGAGGTGTGGTGGTTTCCACTTAGTTTAAAGAGGTGTGTGGTTTCCATTTAGTTTAAAGAGGTGTGGTGTTTCCACTTAGTTTAAAGAGGTGTGTGGTTTCCACTTAGTTTAAAGAGGTGTGGTGGTTTCCCACTTAGTTTAAAGAGGTGTGGTGGTTTCCACTTAGTTTAAAGAGGTGTGGTTGTTCCACTTAGTTTAAAGAGGTGTGGTGGGTTTCCATTTAGTTTAAAGAGGTGTGGGTGGTTTCCACTTAGTTTTAAAGAGGTGTGGTGGGTTTCCATTTAATTTAAAGAGGTGTGGTGGTTTCCACTTAGTTTAAAGAGGTGTTGGTGGGTTTCCATTAGTTTAAAGAAGGTGTGGTGGTTTCCACTTAGTTTAAAGAGGTGTGGTGGTTTTCCACTTAGTTTATTAAAGAGGTGTGGTGGTTTCCATTTAGTTTAAAGAGGTGTGGGTGGTTTCCACTTAGTTTAAAGAGGTGTGGTGGTTTCCACTTATTTAAAGAGGTGTGGTGGTTTCCACTTAGTTTAAAGAGGTGTGTGTGGTTTCCACTTAGTTTTAAAGAAGGTGTGGTGGTTTCCACTTAGTTTAAAGAGGTTTGGTGGGTTTCCATTTATAAAGTTAGGTGTGGGTGGTTCCACTTAGTTTAAAAGAGGTGTGGTGGGTTTCCATTTAGTTTAAAGAGGTGTGGTGGTTTCCACTTAGTTTGAAAAGAGGTGTGGTGGTTTCCACTTAGTTTAAAGAGGTGGTGGTGGTTTCCACTTAGTTTAAAGAGGTGTGGTGGTTTCCACTTAGTTTAAAGAGGTGTGGTGGTTTCCACTTAGAGTTTTAAAAGAGGTGTGGTGGTTTCCACTTAGTTTAAAAGAGGTGTGGTGGTTTCCACTTAGTTTAAAGAGGTGGTTGGTGTTTCCACTTAGTTTAAAGAGGTGTGTGGTTTCCATTTAGTTTAAAGAGGTGTGGTGGTTCTTCCATTTAGTTTAAAAAGGTTGGTGTGGTGGTTTCCAATTTAAGTTTTAAAGGGGTGTGGGGGTTTCCATTTAGTTTAAAGAGGTGTGGTGGTTTCCATTTAGTTTAAAGGGACACTGTATTGCTATTTTGTAACATGTAAAGGATTACATTCCTGCATTAACTAACTTATTACTTATCTTAAGCTAATTAATGGTTGCCTTGAGGATTATTTGACAAAGCAAAGTCAAATATTTGTCTGCAATGCTTTATATCTAAGTCAGGATGCTAAAGCCCAATTTAGGTTACAGTGAAAAACCAATGTCAATGATGTGTATGGGGTAAATTGCTTCCCTTCTTACAATGTGTATGCTATCATGATAAAAAGACAGTTTTCAGCTGTCCTAACGTAATTTTGAAATAGGGTTTTCTAATGATCAATTAGCCTTATAAAATGATTAACTTGGATTAGCTAACACAACATGCCATTGGAACACAGGAGTGATGGTTGCTGATAATGGGCCTCTGTACGGCTTCGTAGATGTTCCACTAAAAACCAGCTGTTTCCAGCTACAATAGTCATTTACAACATTAAAAATGTCTACACTGTATTTCTGATTAATTTGATGTTATTTAAAAAATGGTCAAAAAAAGTGCATTCCTTTCAAAAACAAGGACATTTCTAAGTTACCCCAAACTTTTGAACGATAGTGTACTTAGTAACACAAACTTAATGGAACGTACATGTCCTTGGTATTTCCATTCAGTAAGTGAAACATAATTTCATACTGGCAAATAAGCTCTACGGAGACCGTGTTGATTAGTGACAGCTCAGCATGAAAAGTAGAGAACTGATTTAGCTACGGATGTAAGATATATATAAGGGCAGCATTGTGCGTCACTACATCTACAGACATGTACGTAGGTGGCTTCTTTGGAGTGGATGTACTGTACGACGAGGCTGTGATAGCACAGACTATGATAGTCTACACTTTGTTCAGTGATTCTCCCCCACGCACCATCTAATTTAATGTCAACACCTGATCGTTAGATAAGGTAAAAATAATAGGGAGCCCACCTTCAATATGCACTGAATATGTAATGAACTGGTGTGCTCAGACTAACAAGATCCCTTGTGAACTTATCAAAGAACAAGGGTAGATAATGAATATTTCTTTTTTATATATAATTCATAATCAGTTWTTTTTTTTATCTACCTCCCCGCTAGTTTGATTCGGGAAGGGCTCGGGTAGATTAGCCGCTGATCATTTATCTGTTTGAGGTTTTAGTACCTCTTTTTTTTTAAATCAATGACCTTTATAAAAAAAAATGCTCTACTTCTTTTTCAAGTAATGAAGCCAATCAATTATTTTGTCGAACAAGGAGCCTGTGTGTCTTCTTTGCTGCGCATAAATGTCTGAACGTGTAGTTAGGCAAAATGACAAAGTAGGCTCAGTAGCTGAGGTCAGTAATATTAGTTAGTTAGATATCTCTATTAGGTATCACGTTCACATCAACGTTTAAGTGAATGACATTTTTCTTTCCAACCAAATTTCTTCAAACCTGCGTATCACTTTGGACACATAAGATACCCCCTTCGTTGATGGGCATGACCGCGTAACATCTGTTAGGTACTTCAGAAATAAATATGGTTTGTTAAACAAGGAAAAGAATGGTTTCCCATATTGCTGCTTCAACCATGTTGCCCCCCCCCCTCCCCCCCGTTTTGTCTGCATTTTTAAATGCCTTCGAGGGAAAGAGGTTTACATACAAAACCCGTGCAGCTTTTGTTTTAGTCATTTCCACTCTGTTCTGTAGAATGTCTTTAGGGCCAAGCCCCTTTCAAGCTTTCTAAAAATGGAATCTCATTCAGAAAGCCCAGAGTCCTCATTTAGAACCGTTGCATAAATTTCACACTACATTTCTGCCCACTCCATTCCTACAAAGTCAAAGCACGTACAATATATTGAGATTTATAAACTTGGCACACGCCATTCTTGTTTCCCCTTTATAAAGCAGACCTTTAGTAAAACTGTGCTCACGTGAAAGAGTGTAACAACTCTGCCTGGAAAACACCCTCCATTCACCTTTCATGGTGACGCCCTTTATTTGTTGTATAATTTGGAACTATTGGCATTAGGCCACGGCATGCAAAAGACTCATTGTTAATTTGTCAACAGATGATTGGGTTTCTAACTCTTGCCTTGGTCACCTGCATCTTTTAGATAGAGATTGTGCAGGGTGGAATTACCTGTTTGCTCATTGCAACCCGCTCTGTGACTCAAGCAGTTGGTCCATTTAATCAAAAGTATTTCATGATGTGTTTATCACCCTTTACCTTGTTGGTTATGACAATCTAGCAGAATATATTTCAGTGGAAACAACACATGTAAACAAGCTGCCTGCAGCTGACATTTCATATTGATCAACTGCATAGATTAGTTTATGGCGTGACACTTCAGGACAAACTAGAAATGTGCACTGGCAAACTAGAAAGCTCTGCACCCTCTTGTGTGGCTCAGTTGGCTGACCATGATGCTTTCAACATCAGGGTTGTGGGTTCAATTCCAACAGGGGACCAGTACAAAAACATATCCACTCAGTACTGCACATTGCTCTGGATAAATGTGTCAGCTAAATTACTTGAATGTATTAAAGTCAATCAGGTGTACTGTAACTATAATACTGCTCACCTTGTTTGCAAAAAATGAAATGGTTTATTCCTGTGCCTTCATCTGAGCTTTGCAAAGACTAGGGAAGTGGCAGTTCAAGAGAACCTTCTGTTTTTAGAATGATTATCATAATTCTTGCATTGTGGAAATCAAAGACTCTGCGGTCTTTAAAAGTGTAAAGGAACAGCGTCCCAGGAGTGTTTCTCTTGAACAGATAATTAGTGGAAATGTGTTGAATTTGGAAATGAAGGAGGTAAAGCAAATGATAGCTCTGGGCTTTACCAAGTGTCAAGGTACGTCACATAGAGGTAAAAGAGATTAGTGAGATATCATCATCTTTACTGGGTGATTCAGGCCATTGTCGCTCATTGATCCCACTTGTTTTGGTGAGGCAAATAGTGTCTGGATGTGAAGTGGTTTAAATCAACATGCTTAGAAGTGTATCGCTGTTACAATGAACGAAGCGGGGATCTTCTGATTACATGGCAGTCTGAGTTGCTAAGAATGCGTTATGGCCACTTGCGTAAACAAAAATCCAATTAACCAGAGCAAATATATTGCATCAGTTACCGAGGCCTAATGTCCCTGCTTTGGTACTGATGAGCCCACAGTACGCCTGCACAGAGCATACTAAAAAGCGACGCTGTTTGACAAACACTCCCAGTGTAATTCAATGGGGTGACATCTTTGATGTTAATGCGGCTTGGCATGTAAGACAGCAAATAGAGCTGGGGATATACTTTGGCAAATCATTCACTTATTTCGACTGAAAACATTTTGGATGTTTTTCATGGAAATTTGGTATCCTGGTGAGGTACAAAAACATTACATTTCACAAAACATTAAGTGTGAGCCCTCAGTACTCTACTACCACATATCTACAACATAGAATACATGTGTACATGTGTGTATAGTCCATATGTTATCATGTGTATGTGTGCGTGTGTCTGTGCGAGTGTGTTTCTGTTTACAGTTCAAGCAGTTAAGTCTCCTCAAATTCCACATTATTTAGTTGAGGTTAAGGGTTTAGTGAATGATTTGTCCCAATGCTTTTAGCTTTTGAAATATTTAGGACTAACTTATTATTTGCCACCCATTCTGGAACTGACTGCAGCTCTTGTTGAAGTCGAAAGTTTACATACACCTTAGCCAAATACATTTAAACTAAGTTTTTCACAATTCCTGACACTTAATCCTAGTAAAAATTCCCTGTCTTAGGTCAGTTAGACTCACCACTTTACTTTAAGAATGTGAAATGTCAGAATAATAGTAGAGAGAATTATTTATTTCAGCTTTTATTTATTTTATCACATTCCCAGTGGGTCAAAATATTACATACATTCAAATAGTATTTGGTAGCATTGCCTTTAAATTGTTTAACTTGGGTCAAACGTTTCGGGTAGCCTTCCACAAGCTTCCCACAATAAGTTGGGTGAATTTTGTCCAATTTCTCCTGACAGAGCTGGTGTAACTGAGTCAGGTTTGTAGGCCTCCTTGCTCACACACGCTTTTTCAGTTCTGCCCACAAATCTTCTATAGGATTGAGGTCAGGTCTCTGTGATGGCCACTCCAATATCTTGACTTTGTTGTCCTTAAGCCATTTTTCCACAACTTTGGAAGTATGCTTGGGGTCATTGTCCATTTGGAAGACACATTTGCGACCAAGCTTTAACTTCCTGACTTAACTACCGTTTAAATGTTTAGTTTTTCCCTCACTCAACTTTTTTACTCCGGACGTTTTTTCTGGACATGGTTCGTCAGGACTTCCAACAGCCGAAGCTAAGTAGTAACATTAACATGATGCCTTCTAATTGCACTCGCTGTACTCATAATATATAGGAGAACAATCGCCTTACGGCGAGGATAGCTGTGCTGCAAGCCCAGCTTCAGACGCAATCGTTAGGCAAGGGTAATTTCAGTGTAGGAAAGGATGAAACAGCGTCTGTGCCACCAGTAAGTACAGATAGTAACATTAGTATATATCCCCTCGCATGGTACCCGCAGCCAGACAACTTTCTCATGGTTTCTGGAGGGAAATGCTGTAGGAATGCTCAACCGGTGTCGCTCATTCAGCCGACAGAAACTTTTAACTGGTTCTCCCCATTAAGCAGTGAGTCGGAGTCAGATGCCGAGCCTTCTCTGGTCTCTACACCTCCCGTTACGGGGTCTGAGGCTCCCACCATTAGCTCTGACAAATTGAAAACCCTAGTCATTGGCGACTCCATTGCCCGCAGTATAAGACTTAAAACGAATCATCCAGCGATCATACACTGTTTACCAGGGGGCAGGGCTACCAACGTTAAGGCTAATCTGAAGATGGTGCTGGCTAAAGCTAAAACTGGTGAGTGTAGCGAGTATAGAGATATTGTTAACCACGTCGGCACCAACGATGTTAGGATGAAACAGTCAGAGGTAACCAGCTAGAAAGATGTGTCGGCATCGAGTAATTATCTCTGGCCCCCTCCCAGTTAGGGGGAGTGATGAGCACTACAGCAGAGTCTCACAACTCAATCGCTGGTTGAAAACTGTTTTCTGCCCCTCCCAAAATATAGAATTTGTAGATAATTGGCCCTCTTTCTGGGACTCACCCACAAACAGGACCAAGCCTGGCCTGCTGAGGAGTGACGGACTCCATCCTAGCTGGAGGGGTGCTCTAATCTTATCTACGAACATAGACAGGGCTCTAACTCCCCTAGCTCCACAATGAAATAGGGTGCAGGCCAGGCAGCAGGCTGTTAGCCAACCTGCCAGCTTAGTGGAGTCTGCCACTAGCACAGTCAGTGTAGTCAGCTCAGCTATCCCCATTGAGACCGTGTCTGTGCCTCGACCTGGGTTGGGCAAAACTAAACATGGCGGTGTTCGCCTTAGCAATCTCACTAGGATAAAGACCTCCTCCATTCCTGCCATTATCAAAATAGGGCTACTTAATGTTAGATCCCTCACTTCAAAGGAAGTTATAGTCAATGAACTAATCACTGATCATAATCTTGATGCGATTGTCCTGACTGAAACATGGCTTAAGCCTGATGAATTTACTGTGTTAAATGAGGCCTCACCTCCTGGTTACACTAGTGACCATATCCCCCATGCATCCTGCAAAGGTGGAGGTGTTGCTAACATTTACGATAGCAAATTTCAATTTACACAAAAAAAACAAAGTTTTCATCTTTTGCGCTTCTAGTCATGAAATCTATGCAGCCTACCCAATCACTTTTTATAGCTACTGTTTACAGGCCTCCGGGGCCATATACAGCGTTCCTCACTGAGTTCCCTGAATTCCTATCGGACCTTGTAGTCATAGCAGATAATATTCACATTTTTGGTGATTTTAATATGCACATGGAAAAGTCCACAGACCCATTCCAAAAGGCTTTCGGAGCCATCATCGACTCAGTGGGTTTTGTCCAACATGTCTCTGGACCTACTCACTGTCACAGTCATACTCTGGACCTAGTTTTGTCCCATGGAATAAATGTTGTGGATCTTAATGTTTTTCCTCATAACCCTGGACTATCGGACCACCATTACTTTTGCAATCGCAACAAATAATCTGCTCAGACCCCAACCAAGGAGCATCAAAAGTRGTGCTATAAATTCTCAGACAACCCAAAGATTCCTTGATGCCCTTCCAGTCTCCCTCTGCCTACCCAAGGAAGTCAGAGGACAAAAATCAGTTAACCACCTAACTGAGGAACTCAATTTAACCTTGCGCAATACCCTAGATTCAGTTGCACCCCTAAAAACTAAAAACATTTGTCATAAGAAACTAGCTCCCTGGTATACAGAAAATACCCGAGCTCTGAAGCAAGCTTCCAGAKAATTGGAACAGAAATTGCGCCACACAAAACTGGAAGTCTTCCGAATAGCTTGGAAAGACAGTACCGTGCAGTATCGAAGAGCCCTCACTGCTGCTCGATCATCCTATTTTTACAACTTAATTGAGGAAAATAAGAACAATACGAGATTTATTTTTGATACTGTTGCAAAGCTAACTAAAAAGCAGCATTCCCCAAGTAAGGATGGCTTTCACTTCAGCAGTAATAAATTCATGAACTTCTTTGAGGAAAAGATCATGATCATTAGAAAGCAAATTACGGACTTCCCTTTAAATCTGCGTATTCCTCCAAAGCTCAGTTGTCCTGAGTCTGCACAACTCTGCCAGGACCTAGGATCAAGGGAGACACTCAAGTGTTTTAGTACTATATCTCTTGACACAATGATGAAAAAAATCATGGCCTCTAAACGTTCAAGCTGCATACTGGACCCTATTCCAACTAAACTACTGAAAGAGCTGCTTCCTGTGCTTGGCCCTCCTATGTTGAACATAATAAACGGCTCTCTATCCACCGGATGTGTACCAAACTCACTAAAAGTGGCAGTAATAAAGCCTCTCTTGAGAAAGCCAAACCTTGACCCAGAAAATATAAAAAACTATCGGCCTATATCGAATCTTCCATTCCTCTCAATTTTTTTTGAAAAAGCTGTTGCGCAGTAACTCATTGCCTTCCTGAAGACAAACAATGTATACGAAATGCTTCAGTCTGGTTTTAGACCCCATCATAGCACTGACACTGCAATTGTGAAGGTGGTAAATTACCTTTTAACGGCGTCAGACCGAGGCTCTGCATCTGTCCTCGTGCTGCTAGACCTTAGTGCTGCTTTTGATACCATCGATCACCACATTCTTTTGGAGAGATTGGAAACCCAAATTGGTCTACACGGACAAGTTCTGGCCTGGTTTAGATCTTATCTGTCGAAAGATATCAATTTGTCTCTGTGAATGGTTTGTCCTCTCACAAATCACCTGTACATTCCTGTGTTCCTCAAGTTTCCGTTTTAGGACCACTATTGTTTTCACTATATATTTTACCTCTTGGGGATGTCATTCAAAAACATAATGTTAACTTTCACTGCTATGCGGATGACACACAGCTTTACATTTCAATGAAACATGGTGAAGCCCCAAAATTGGCCTCGCTAGAAGCCTGTGTTTCAGACATAGGGAAGTGGATGGCTGCAAATGTTCTACTTTTAAACTCGGACAAAACAGAGATGCTTGTTCTAGGTCCCAAGAAACAAAGAGATCTTCTGTTGAATCTGACAATTAATCTTGATGGTTGTACAGTCTTCTCAAATAAAACTGAAAGACCTCGGGGTTACTCTGGACCCTGATCTCTCTTTTGACGAACATATCAAGACTGTTTCAAGGACAGCTTTTTTCCATCTACGTAACATTGCAAAAATCAGAAACTTTCTGTCCACAAATGATGCAGAAAAATGTATTCATGCTTTTGTTACTTCTAGGTTAGACTACTGCAATGCTCTACTTTCCGGCTACCCGGATAAAGCACTAAATAAACTTCAGTTAGTGCTAAATACGGCTGCTAGAATCCTGACTAGAACCAACATTTTTTATCATATTACTCCAGTGCTAGCCTCTCTACACCTGTCTCTTATACACATCTAGATGTGTATAAGAGACAGCACTAAAAGTGGCAGTAATAAAGCCTCTCTTGAGAAAGCCAAACCTTGACCCAGAAAATATAAAAAACTATCGGCCTATATCGAATCTTCCACCTGTCTCTTATACACATCTAGATGTGTATAAGAGACAGACGCAGGCCTCCTAATTGTCCCTAGAATTTCTAAGCAAACAGCTGGAGGCAGGGCTTTCTCCTATAGATCTCCATTTTTATGGAATGGTCTGCCTACCCATGTGAGAGACGCAGACTCGGTCTCAACTTTTAAGTCTTTACTGAAGACTCATCTCTTCAGTAAGTCATATGATTGAGCGTAGTCTGGCCCAGGATTGTGAAGGTGAACGGAAAGGCTCTGGAGAAACTAACCGCCCTTGCTGTCTCTGCCTGGCCGGTTCCCCTCTCTCCACTGCGATTCTCTGCCTCTAACAATATTACAGGGGCTGAGTCACTGGCTTACTGGTGCTCTTCCATGCCGTCCCTAGAAGGGGTGCGTCACTTGAGTGGGTTGAGTCGCTGACGTGGTCTATCTGTCTGGGTTGGCGCCCGCCCTTGGGTTGTGCCATGGTGGAGATCTTTGTGGGATATACTCGGCCTTGTCACAGGATGGTAAGTTGGTGGTTGGAGACATCCCTCTAGTGGTTTGGGGGCTGTGCTTTGGCAAAGTGGGTGGGGTTATATCCTGCCTGTTTGGCCCTGTCCGGGGGTATCATCGGATGGGGCCACAGTGTCTCCTGACCCCTCCTGTCTCATATAAACTTTGTGTATGTAAACTTCTGACCCACTGGAATTGTAATACAGTGAATTATAAGTGAAATAATCTGTTTGCAAACAATTGTTGGAAAAAATACTTGTGTCATGCACAAAGTAGATGTCCTCACCGACTTGCCAAAACTTTCAATCTAATCCAAACAAAGAGTCTTAATAATGCCTCATTCAAATCTGTCAGGATTTGATTCCTATGGGAAAGAGTCTTACTAATGCCTTAGTAATGCCTTTGTTATCAAGAAATGTGTGGAGTGGTTGAAAAATGAGTTTTAATGACTCCAACCTAGGTCTATGTAAACTTCCGACTTCAACTGTAAATGTTGCAGTGATTTCATTGCTCATGGAGGATAACCTTGGTTCAATAACAGCTCCAACTAGATAAATATACATAGAACTTTCTCTTCATAAAGCTCTCCAGGCATGAAGACTCAAGTTAATAACTGATGAAGAGAAACTGGAGTGTGTCCTCCCCAACATGCTTCTCTCTGTTTTTCTTTCTCTTTCAAATACAACAGATCAACCACCTAGAGGTACCCTTAATTACATTAAAACATGTGTTCCCAAAGACAACAATACATCTCCCAGAATTTGCATGACAATGCCCATTAATTGAGTTTCGCTTAATTATTTTTTAATAGCCAAAGCAGTGCTGCCTGATTATATTCCCAATAAACTGGGCTCTGAGTCCTCTCTCGGAAAACATTGTATCAAATTGCCCACTCTCACCGTTATTCAGGAGAGTCATTAACCCTCTTGACTTTTTATTGTGTCTTCGCTTTCCCATAGGAATCAAATCCTAACAGATTTGGATGAGGCATTACTAAGACTCTTTCCCATAGGAATCAAATCCTGACAGATTTGAATGAGGCATTACTAAGACTCTTTGTTTGGATTAGATTGAAAGGAGTGCCAGCTGTGGATATGGCTCCTGCTGAGGTAAATAGGATTGTATAAATGGAAAAGCTCCTCTGAGGTTGCTTACTTTGGCACTGCGTTATTGGAAAGCAGTGAGACCAGAGAATAACGTCCTGGATGTCAGTGTGGTAGCTTAAAAAAAATCAACCCTGCTAGTGACGTCTCTGTTATGTTTAGGCCAAGTAAATCCTCCACTAATTGCTTCTACAGACAACCCTTGTCCTTCAAATTCTCCTACCACTTGATTTTGGTAACATGTTCTGTTAATCATCCAACCCCCATAACTCAGGGCTAGGTCAGACTGGCCTGTCCCCCAAAAAATGTGAGGAAAACACAATGTAAAACAAGGCATTCTCAGTAAAAGAAACAACATGTAGGGTATTTGCTTCTCTGTCGTTGAAAWAAACATAGTTTAAGCCTTTGTAAATGTGTCAACAGTGTCGCCTGGCTGCTACCCTTTAATGAGTCCATTTTCAGGTGGCTACATACATTTTTGGACTCAAAACAATTATATGTACCCATTGATTCTTGAAAAATATATCTTATAAATGCCTCATTAACTTAGTTCAACTGTCACACTCCACCAGAACACAAAATGTACAGTATGTTTCTATTACTTCAATGTTTGTAAACAAAGTACATGTAAAACAAACCCTGTATAGCCTCAAAACATGCTGAAAACTATAATTTCAATTGATTTACTAGGATCTCCATTAGCCGACGCCAATGGTGATAGCTAGTCTTACTGGGGTCCGACATATAACGAAAAAGACATTACTGACAAAATACTTTACATGTAGTGTGTGTATCTCTCAGTTACAGATACAGTCCATTTTGTTACGTTACAGCCTTATTCTAAAATGTATTCAATTGTTTTTCTCCCCTCATCAATCAACACACAATAACCCATAATGACAAAGCAACATTTGTGAACATTTATAAAAGATTTTTAAAACAGCAATATCATATTTACGTAAGTATTCAGACCTTCTACTTTACTCAGTACTTTGTTGAAGCACCTTTGGCAGCGTTTACAGACTTGAGTCTTCTTGAGTACAACGCTATACGCTTGGCACAACTATATTTGAGGAGTTTCTCCCATTCTTCTCTGCAGATGACGATATAAGCTTGTCACGCAAAGTTTGATTTATATACTTTTTGATTTTGGATCCCGCAGCTCGGTTGGTCTTAGTCGCTGAGACCGCTACTATCTGTTCCGGGATCCTGCCAGACCAAAAAGTCTGAAGTAGTTTACCGGCTGGTACTCTGCAAGGATCCCTCCCCGTGGCGGCTCGCCACAGCCGACCGGCTGGTACTCTGCAAGGATCCCTCCCCGTGGCGGCCGCCACACGCGACGGCTGGTACTCTGAAGGATCCCTCCCCTGGCGGCTTCCACAGCCGACCGGCTGGTACTCTGCAAGGATCCCTCCCCGTGGCGGCTCGCCACAGCCGACCGGCTGGTACTCTTTAAGATCCCTCCCCTGCGGCTCGCCACAGCCGACCGGCTGGTACTCTGCAAGGATCCCTCCCCGTGGCGGTCTCCACAGCCCGACCGGCTGGTACTCTGCAAGGATCCCTCCCCGTCGGCTCGCAAAGCCGACCGGCTGTTCTCTGCAAGGATCCCTCCCCGTGCGGCTCTCCACAGCCGACCGGCTGGTACTCTGCAAGGATCCTCCCCGTGTCGGCTCGCCACAGCCGACCGGCTGGTACTCTGCAAGGATCCTCCCCGTGTCGGCTCGCCACAGCCGACCGGCTGTACTCTGCAAGGATCCCTCCCCGTGGCGGCCGCCACACGCCGACCGGCTGGTACTCTGCAAGGATCCCTCCCCGTGGCGGCTCTCCACAGCCGACCGGCTGGTACTCTGCAAGGATCCCTCCCGTGCGGCTCGCCACAGCCGACCGGCTGGTACTCTGCAAGGATCCCTCCCCGTGGCGCTCGCCCACAGCCGACGGCTGGTACTCTGCAAGGATCCCTCCCGTGTCGCTCGCCACAGCCGACCGGCTGGTTACTCTGCAAGGATCCCTCCCCGTGCGGCCCGCCACACACGGAGCCGGGCTGGTACTCTGCAAGGATCCCTCCCCGTGGCGGCTCTCCACAGCCGACCGGCTGGTACTCTGCAAGGATCCCTCCCCGTGTCGGGAAGAGGGATCCTTGCAGAGTACCAGCCGGTCGGCTGTGGCGAGCCGACACGGGGAGGGATCCTTCCTTGTTTGAATCATAAGACTAGAATTCTTATATGTATGTGCATAAAAAAGAGGACCTGTTACCAGACAAGAGACTGTGGCAGACAACTTGTGACAACTGTGAATCTGATAACAGGGAAGGAGGTCTTCCTACCCAGGGAGGAGAGAAACCGTTGGGCTTGCAGTAGATTGTGAAATATATGGCAGGATATGATAAACAATATTGACAGTATTAGGAGAAGAGGAGGGACATTTATGACCAAATGTGAGGTATAAAAGGCTATGTGCATTGTATGATTTTCAGAGCTCTTGTAAATAAGCATTCTGACTATTGTAAACTTGGACTCCGTCTGTTTCATTCAACTAGAATCTTACAAATTCTGGGTTGCAGACTGAGTAGTTTAATTGAAGTTCAGTTTATGAACATTGAGACAAACACTCCAACATTAGAAAAAGTGAAACATCGCCTTTTTTTTCATATTTCCATGAAAGCGGTACACCACAAGGGTACAAAGGTTGCAGTTATAAAATAATTTACACACCACAAAAACCACAAAGACACACACACACACACACACACACACACAAAATGAGAAATTGAGATTATGTGTGCTACTGATTGAACTCAGCCAGCAGCTCCTGAAGGGGAAGATCACCATGGTTGGCACAGTTAGAAAAAGAAGCCTGAGCTCCCCCCTGCAATCCCCGCAACAAGGGGGAGAGAGGCCTTCTCATCAAAGTTTGCCTTCACCCCCACCACCACTCTAGTTTCTTACCTCCCAAAGAGGAACAAGAATGTGGTCCTCCTGAGCACACTGCACAAAACGGCTGAGATGTGATCGTGAGGACAAGAAGCCATCCATCATCCTGGACTACAACCACAACAAAGGAGGCGTGGACAACCTGGACAAGGTGGATCACTGCCCGCTGGCCCCTGGTCATCTTCCATAATATCATTGATGTGTCCTCATACAATGCCTTTGTGATATGGAACAAGATCAACCCTACCTGGATGCCCGATAAGCAGAACAAGAGGAGGGTGTTCCTGGAGCAGCTGGGAAAGGCACTTGTAACCCCACACATTCAAAGAAGTGATCGCCTCCCCTGCACATCAGCCTCTGCAGCGCTTGTGAAAGCTGTTCAAGGGCCTGAATCTTGTCCTGATCCACCTGAGGCTGCAGCTGGGGCAGGCAAGAGGAGGAGAAGCCAATTCTGCCCCCCAAAGATGGACTGTAAAACAAATACTATGTGCTGCACATGTGAGAAATACATCTGCAAATTCCATGCACACACACACTTGCATACTGTCCTACATTTGTTGATTGATTTATGTGCCTCATGTTTTTGTTTTGTGTGTATTATCTTATTTTATTCTTATTGTTGTTGTTTATACACCTTGCGGGTGGGGAAAAAATAGTAAAAAAATAGGAGAAGACTAGTATTTTGTAGTTGAATTCCTCATTGTATATAAGAATATATCACTACGTTGTCAAAAAAGTTAGACTGTTATTGTTTCCCTTCAATAAAAAGCATTCAAAACTACTTTCTGCTACTTTCTTAGGCTATACAAGTGCTATCTCTTGCAAACAATTATTTTTTATCTTTACACCTATGCAGTACCTTTAGCAATAATAATAATAATAATAATAACAATAAACCTCTACTTTAGGAAAGAAAACAATTATGACAGGTGTGTTGTAATAAAAACGAGTGGTGTCCACTGATTAAATGCAGTCTTTCTGCATTGTAAAGAGGGAAACCCCAGATATTCACAAAGTTTGTGATAAATGAAAGGTTGTTTTCTTCATGCAAAATATATTTGGGATTTAAAATTAATTTAAGCTGCTTTATTTTAGGGGTTTAGTGAAGGCGGGTCATTTTTGACCCTTAGGACAAGGGGGGTATACAGAATGTTAAGACTACACAAGGGTTAAATCCCTTTGGATTGATGAGGAATTAAATGGTTGAGAGGGATGAGGCAAACGGTATGGCAAATAAGTTTGTTAGCACAACCGATTGGAAAACATACTGCAAATTGAGAAAGCATGTGAACTAAATAAAGTAAACTAAATAACAATAAGAAGAAACTAAACTATCTAAACACATATGAATTATATAAAGAATGTAAAAAACTTGAAGACCTATGTCACGTTGGTATACGGATCAGGAGACAGGCGTAGGAATGCGTAATAGGGGTTTTTATTTCCCAAATTACAGCGTTCCGTGTAAAGGCACGGGGAAGAAGACCAAACAAACACGTATACAAATCACAGGGTAGAAACCCAAAACAAAAGAGCGAACGAGTGCCTCGAATAAATACACAATCGCACAATGATTATCACACGGGACGAGACCCGTAATCGTCTGCACAATAAACGTGGCACGAATGCCAAAACATAGCACAGGTACTCACATGAACCAATGGGCTTTTGGAGGAATAATTGACAGGACAATGGTGAACAAGGGGCACACTTATACAATTACTGATCACTGGGAATAGGGACCAGGTGTGCGTAAGGACAGTTCCGGAGGGATCCGTGACAAGCTTATCCGTGGTCAAAAAGGCTCATTCATCACAAAACCCACTAATATTGCCAACTACTTTCATGATTTTTTAACTGGCAAGATAAGCAAACTTAGGCATGACATGTCAGCAACAAACACTGACACTACAAATCCAAGTACTGTAAATCTGACCAAATTATGAAAGACAAGCACTGTACTTTTGAATTCCATAAAGTGAGTGTGGATGAGGTAAAAAAAAATATAAACCACCGGGGTCTGACAACCTGGATGGAAAATTACAGAGGATAATAGCAGACGATATTTCCACTCCTATGTGCCATATCTTCAATTTAAGCCTACTAGAAAATGTGTGTGCCCTCAGGCCTCGCTGGAAGCAAAAGTAATTCTGCTACCCAAGAATAGTAAAGCCCCTTTAACTGGCTGAAATAGCCGACCAATCAGCCTGCTACCAACCCTTAGTAAAGTTTTGGAAAGAATTGTGTTTGACCAGATACGATGCTATTTTACAGGACAACAGACTTTCAGCAGGCTTATAGGGAAGGACATTCAACAAGCACAGCACTTACACAAATGACTGATGATTGGATGAGAGAAATCGATGATAAAACGTTTGGGGGGGCTGTTTTGTTAGACTTATCGATCATAGTCTGCTGCTGGAAAAACTTGTGTTATGGCTTTACACCCCCTGCTACAATGTGGATAAAGAGTTACTTTAATGGAAGCCTCTCCAACATATTCCAGGTAGAGTCAGGAATTAGTTGAGAGCAGCTGAGCAGCTGTCTAGGCCCCTTACTCTTTTCAATCTTTATTAACGACATACTTTGAGTAAAGCCAGTGTGTCTATGTATGAGGATGACGCAACACTATACACGTCAGCTAATACAGCGACTGAAATAACTGAAACGCTTAACAAAGAGCTGCAGTTAGTGTCAGAATGGGTGGCAAGGAAAAAGTTAGTCCTAAATATTTCAAAACTAAAAGCATTGTATTTGTGACAAATCATTCACTTAACCCTAAACCTCAGCTACATTTTGTAATGAATCATGCGGAAATTGAGGTGACTCAACTGTTTGGAGTAACCCTGGATTGTAAACTGTCATGGACAAAACATATTGATACAACACAAGCTAAGATGGGAGAAGTCTGTCTATAATAAAGCGATGCTCTACCTTCTTAACAACACTATCAACAAGGCAGGTCCCACAGGCTCTATTTTTGTCACAGCTGGACTGGTCCTACAGGCCCTAGTTTTGTAGCACCTAGACTACTGTTCAGTCGTGTGGTCAGGTGCCCCAAAAGGGACATAGGAAAATTGCAATTGGCTCAGAACATTGCAGCATGGCTGGTCCTTAAAAGAAAATGAGGAGCGAAATCAAAATCAATTCAAATTTATTTGTCACATACACATGGTTAGCAGATGTTAATGTGAGTGTAGCGAAATGCTTGTGCTTCTAGTTCCGACAATGCAGTAATAACCAACAAGCTAACATTAATTGATATGCATGTCAAGCTCTCATGGCTCAAAGTGGAAGAGAGATTGACTTCATCGCTACTTGTTTTTGTGAGAAGTGTTGACAAGCTGAATGTACCGAGCTGTCTGTTTAAACTACTAGCACACAGCTCGGACACCCGTGCATACCCCACAAAACATGCCACTAGAGGTCTCTTCACAATCGCCAAGTCCAGAACAGACTATGGGAGGTGCACAGTACTATATAGAGCCATGACTACATGGAACTCTATTCCACATCAGTAACTGATGCAAGCAGTAGAATCAGATTTAAAAACAGGTTAAAATACACCTTATGGAACAGCGGGGACAGTGAAGAGACACACACACAATGTGCCTTAATGTGTTTGTACCCCAGGAAGAGCAGCTGCTGGCTTGGCAGGAACTAATGGGGATCCCTAATAAATACAAATACACCTGTATTTGGGGATTTTCTCCCTTTGTTCTCTGCAGATCCTCTCAAGCTCTGTCAGGTTGTATTGGGAACGTCATGGCACAACTATTTTTCAGGTCTCTCCGGAGATGTTCGATCGGGTTCAAGTCCAAGCTCAGGCTGGGCCACTCAAGGACATTCAGAGACTTGTCGCGAGCCACTCCTGCATTGTCTTGGCTGTGTGCTTAGGGACGTTGTCCTGTTGGAAGGTGAACCTTCACCCCAGATGGAGGTCCTGAGCACTCTGGAGCAGGTTTTCATCAAGGATTTCTATGTACTTTGCTCCGTTCATCTTTCTCTTGATCCTGACTTTTTTCTCAGTCTGTTTTGCTAAAAAACATCCCCACAGCATGATTCTGCCACCACCATGCATCACTGTAGGGATGGTGCCAGGTTTCCTCCAGACGTGACATTTGGCATTCAGGCCAAAGAGTTCAATCTTGGTTTCATCAGACTAGAGAATCTTGTTACTCATGGTCTGAGAGTCCTTTAGGTGCCTTTTGGCAAACTCTAAGTGGGCTGATTGGTGGACTGGTGGAGTGCTGAAGAGATGGTTGTCCTTCTGGAAGGTTCTCCCATCTCCACAGAGGAACTCGATTGTTCAGTGTGGCCGGGCGGCCAGTTCTAGGCTGAGTCTTCGTGGTTCCAAACTTCTTCCCTTTAAGAATGGAGGTGACTGTGTTCTTGGGGACCATCAATGCTGCAGAATTTTTTTTGTGCCCTTCCCCAGATCTGTGCCTCGACACAATCCTGTCTCGGAGCTCTATGGACAATTCCTTCGACCTCATGGCCTAGTTTTTGCTCAGACATGCACTGTCAACTGTGGGACCTTATATAGACAGGTGTGTGACTTTCCAAATCATGTCCAATCAATTTAATTTACAACAGGTGGACTCCAATCAAGTTGTAGAAACGTCTCAAGGTTGATCAATGGAAACAGGATGCACCTGAGTCTCATGAGTCTCATAGTTTTTTTTGCGTTGTCATTATGGGGTATTGTGTGTAGATTGATAAGGATTTTTTTATTGGATGGTCAATCCCTGCATCCATAGTTCTGTCTATGAATTTGAGAGTGGTTATATTTCTCCAGCCCCATTCCTCATTTTTTTACCGAAACAGTGGCAGGGAAAACGCTCTGCTATTGTTTCAACTGTGAATCGGCCCTTTAAAGAGTAATGTTGTAGTGGATTGGGGCATTTCCTGTTCATTTGAAACGCTTCCGAATGTCGTCCTATGAAAAAAATCAAATAGCCAAATTATCCTTGTTATGACCCTTTAAAYAAAATTCCATATAGCTCAGTAGAATTGCTTTGTATACGGGGGTATAGTCATGCTAAAATAGGAAAGGGATTTCCCCAAACTGTTTCCACAAAGTTGGAAGCGCAGAATTGTTTTGAATGTCATTGTATGCTGTAGTGTTAAGATTTCCCATCACTGGAACTAAGGGGCCAAGCCAAAACCATGGAAAACAGCCCCATAGCATTATTCCTCCTCCACCAAACTTTACAAAAGTTTACTATTCATTCTAGCAGATAGTGTTCCCCTGGCATCCGCTAAACCCAGATTCGTAAGTCGGACTGCCAGATGGCGAAGTGTGATTCATCACTCCAAAGAACGGGTTTCTACTGCTCCAGAGTCCAGTGGAGGTGAGCTTTACACCACTCCAGCCAACGCTTGACATTCCTCGCCCTCCTTTTGGCAAACCTGACCATGACTCCATGTTGTTGCTCCCAGCCTATAGACAGAAACTAAAACAGGAAACATCCTTGCTCAAGTCTGTTCAACGCAGGTCCGACCAATCTGATTCCACACTTCAAGATTGATTCGATCACGTGGACTGGGATATATTCCAGATAGCGTCAAACAACAACATTGATGTATTGTCGTGCATCGGTGATGTTGTGCCCACGGCGAATATTAAAACCTTCCCCAACCAGAAACCGTGGATTGAGGGCGGCATTCACGCAAAACTGACAGCGCGATCCACTGCTTTTAATCAGGGTAAGGTGACATGAAACATGACCGAATACAAACAGCGTAGCTATTCCCTCTGCAAGGCAATCAAACAAGCTAAGCGTTAGTATAGATACAAAGTAGAGTCACAATTCAACGGCTCAGACACAAGAGGTATGTGGCAGGGTCTACAGTCAATCACGGACTACAAAAAGAAAACCAGCCCCGTTGCGGACCCCGATGTCTTGCTCCCAGACAAACTAAACAACTTCTTTGCTCGCTTTGAGGACAATACAGTGCCACAGACACGGCCCGCTACCAAAACCTGCAGGCTTTCCTTCACCGCAGACAATGTGAGTAAAACATTTAATCGAGTTAACCCTCGCAAGGCTTGTTCCTCTTCTCAAGAAAGCTAAGGTCACTGAGCTAAACGACTATCGCCCTGTAGCACTCACTTCCGTCATCATGAAGTGCTTTGAGAGACTAGTCAAGGGTCATATCACCTCCCTACCCGACACCCTAGACCCACTCCAATTTGCTTACCGCCCCAAAAGGTCCACAGATGACGCAATCGTCAAACAAAGGACATGATCGTGGACTTCAGGAAACAGCAGAGGGAGCACCCCCCTATCCACATTGACGGGACAGAAGTGGAAAAGGTGGAAAGTTTTAAGTTCCTCGGCGTACACATCACGGACAAAATGAAATGGTCCACCCACACAGACAGCGTGGTGAAGAAGGCGCAACAGCGCCTCTTCAACCTCAGGAGGCTGAAGAAATTTGTCTTGTCACCAAAAAAACTCACAAACTATTACAGATGCACAACTGAGAGCATCCTGTCGGGCTGTATCACCGCCTGGTACGGCAACTGCTCCGCCCACAACCGTAAGGCTCTCCAGAGGGTAGTGAGGTCTGCACAACGCATCACTGGGGGCAAACTACCTGCCTGATGTCACAGGAAGGCCAAAAAGATCATCAAGGACAACAACCACCTGAGCCACTGCCTGTTCACCTCGCTATCATCCAGAAGGCGAGGTCAGTACAGGTGTATCAAAGCTGGGACCGAGAGACTGAAATACAGCTTCTATCTCAAGGCCAACAGACTGTTAAACAGCCATCGCTAACATTGAGTGGTTGCTACCAACATACTGACTCAAATCTCTAGCCACTTGAATAATAAGAAATTGGATGTAATACATGTATCACTAGTCACTTTAAACAATGCCACCTTCTACAATGTTTATATACCCTACATGAATCATCTCATATGTATATACTGTACTCTATACCATCTACTGCATCTTGCCTATGCCGTTCTGCCATCGCTCATCCATTTATTTATGTGTACATATTCTTATTCATTCCTTTGTTGTTGTGAAATTGTTAGATTACTTGTTAGGTATTACTGCATGGTTGGAACTAGAAGCACAAGCATTTCGCTACACTCGCATTAACATCTTTGATTTGATGATGGTTTTAGGATTGTGTGTGGCGTCTCAGCCATGGAAACTAATTTCATGAAGCTCCCAATAAACAGTTATTGTGCTAACGTTGCTTCCAGAGACAGTTTGGAACTCGGCAGTGAGTGTTGCAACCGAGGACAGATTATTTTTTATGGGCTACGCGTTTCAGCAAATCGGCGGTCTTGTTCTGTGAGTTTATGTGGCCAACCACTTCGCAGCTAAGCCGTTGTTGCTCCTAGACGTTACCACTTTACATTAAAAGCACTTACAGTTGACTGGGGCAGCTCTAGCGGTGCAGAAATTTGACTAACTGACTTGTTAGAAAGGTGGTATCGTATGATGGTGCCATGTTGAAAGACACTGAACTCTTCAGTAAGGCCATTCTACTGCCAATGTTTTCCAATGGAGATTGCATGGCTATGTGCTAAATGTTATACACCAGACAGCAATGGGTGTGGCTGAAATAGCCAAATCCACAAATGTTTATTTATTCAACCTTTATTTAACTAGGCAAGTCAGTCAAGAACAAAATCTGATTTACAATGATGGCCTACACCGGGCAAGCCCGGACGACGCTGTGCCAATTGTGCGTCGCCCTATGGGACTCCCAATCACGGCCGGTTGTGATACAGCCTGGATTTGAACCTAGGGTGTTTGCAGTGATGCCTCTAACACTGAGATGCAGTGCCTTAGACGGCTGTGCCATTCGGAAGCCCCAATTTGAATGGATGTCCACATACTTTTGTATACAGTATATAGTGTAGCTAAAGCCAACCAACTACAGATATGGTTGGTGATAACAAATGACAAGGATATGAAGCTCTCAAATATGTTTTCTGTAAGTAAGTCTGACTGATGTTCAGAGAGCAGCTCTCATGGTCAAATTAAATCCCAGAATGGTTTTCAGTCTGCAAACATGGTATTACTGCTTTGTAAGTTGACATTATAATAGATGACAGTTTACTGTACAGACATGTGTTAGATAATGGTGCGGGTGAAATAAACAGTTTCTTGAGGAATTAAAATGTCATGCACATGCCTACGTTTCAGCTACAGTGAATTCACTCTCTCACGTCTAATTGTCTCATAGGCTTAATCACGCAGGCTTAGAGCTGGGAGATCAAATGAATTAAGAACCATTTTGGAGGCAGATGCCTGACATGGTGGTTATAGCATCTTTGGAAATACGCAAATAATTAGGTGATTGTTTACATTCTGCTCAGGGTAAATGGCTAGGGTGTCTGGACTGTTATTGCTTTAAAAAAAATTGACCTGACTGAGAAATTCTCTTCAAACTCAAATTCCAGATTATCTGTCAATTGATTTGCCGTCTAACCAGTGATAATCTCTGTCTCATTAGCCTCATTTCTATCTAGTTCCTGCTATAAGAACACAGGATGAGATGAGGATCTAAAGCTGTGTGTCATGACTTTTCCACAAGATTCAAAATAGGTCAGATCAGGTTTGCAATGAATATCTTCAACCAGACCCCCTCTCAGAGGGGGGAGGAGGGAACTGGTGGGGGTTAACAGCTCACGTCCTGTTGTAAATCAAAAGGAGAAGATTCAGGTCTCCCTCTCCAAAGGAATGTACCTTTTCCCGCTGAAACTCTAATGTTCAAAAGCGAATACAGGAACAATATTTCTAACATAGAACGTGGGGAATGGTCAGAGGCGACCCATAGAACACTAATGTAATTTGGGGGTTATTTTGTGATGTTATTAAAAAATATATAAATACTGTAACTTGGAAAGAATGCCCATTACATGTATGAAGTGTCCAATCCTATAGGTTGTGCATAAAATATGAAAAATAATTCAAGTGTTTTTGTTAAGAGAGTGATGTGATTTCTGAAGCTATAAGAGATCATTGTTTTACATAAGCTTGCACAGTGACAAGTCACGCCCCTGAGTGAACACAAGTCACCGCCCCTTTTGAACACACTGTACAAAATGATGGGTTAAGAAAAAACACATCAGACCAGAAAAGCGTTGACCTGCCGCTGCATGTTTAAAGTGGTATGAACTTTGAATCTCAACACGAGGTAGAGATGATAAACTCACCTCCCAGACAATCACTGGTACGGCTGATTAACTGTCCTAAGTAAAGTATCTAGAAATGTGAATTTAAGTGGGACCATTCTACTACTCTGTTCAAACATCGTATTAGGCTACTCTCATCACACCACTGCGAACCCTCGACACGGCTGGCTAGCCTATCTTCAAAGAGGCATCTTGCAGAGCGAATGGAAGGAAAATCAACTCTGCAGTTCTTTTCAGGACAACATGACAAGTCACCGGATACTTGACAACTACAAAGGAGAACAACAGTAGAAGACTTGTTGGGACCATTTTTGGACAATCAGAGCCTTACAAGCCTGTCGGGAAAAGGCTCAACCCCCTTTCCAAGGTGGCCCGGTTCCGTGAGAGATATAGGCAAACCAAGGCATTTCACGTAAATACATACATGATTTCTTACTCCAAGTGGGTGGTGGTTTGTGTGCAAAGTATAGGATTAACTGTAAGTGGGAGTAGTTTCTAAATGTACCAACGTTAAGCGTCTCTGTCCCTCTCTCTCTCGCCCTCTCCATGTCTTTTGTAACAAGGAGCCATATTGTTGTCAGTCCGCTAGAGACCTGTTTTAATGTATTAAGTGTGCAAGTCTATCATGTGCTACCATTTACTTAGCTAGTAAATAAAAATCCAACCAATTTGTGTAGTACTGAATCATAATTAAGTCTCGGGTTTTTGCAGATGCAAGGATGTTATGACTGTTCAGAATGATAATATGATATGATGTTGTGATTAATACATTGACTGTTTATAGATGTGATAGGTAAACAGCTTTAGCTTTTAATTCGGGAGATGGTAACTTTTTAAAGATCCGCTCTCGTGCTGCCCCAGATCCTAATGAGTTAATTGTTACATTATTAATTTAATTAAGGTAACAATTAAACATATTTAGGTAATTAGATAAACAACAGTCTTTAGATTAATGTTAAAAGTCAAGTCACGACACATGTGTGTCAGAAGAAAGGCTTAATTCGGGATTCACCCTAAACCGCTCCCCTTGACACAGTGGTTAGCTGGACTTTACCTAAACTGTACTGTAGAAGGTGTTGTCACATTCAGGAGCAGGTCAATAGCTTTGTCAAGCTGTGGTGGAAAACAAGGGGAGGAGACATTCATTTTGATGACATTCTGTTTGTTTTTTTAATCCGGTGACTGATGTGTAGTAATCATTTCAATGAACTGTGAATGTACAGGAGTTGTGGTTATAAATAAAAAAGAATATTCCCCATATTTCTCACGACTGACATTAAATTGGCATTGTTTTCCCAATGTGGTTAACAAATCTAACAGGGTGGTAAATAATTAGTTCCTCGCCTTCTCCGGTTGGAGAGATGAGCCATTAATCTTCACAAAAACAAATTCTAAATCAGCTGCTAACTGAAACGATGCCAAACCTGTAAGGATAGTCATTCTGAAGCCCTTATACCCTGACAGAGCAGGTGTCTACAGGATAGTCATTCTGAAATCTTTATACCCTGACAGAGCAGGTGTCTACCAGATAGTCATTCTGAAATCTTATACCCTGACAGAGCAGGTGTCTACCAGGATAGTCATTCTGAAATCTTATACCCTGACAGAGCAGTGTCTACAAGGATCATTCTGAAATCTTTATACCCTGACAGAGCAGGTGTCTACAAGATAGTCATTCTGAAATCTTTATACCCTGCCAGAGCAGGGGTCTACAGGATAGTCATTCTAAATCTATACCCTGACAGAGCAGGTGTCTACAGGATAGTCATTCTGAAATCTTTATACCTGACAAGACAGGTGTCTACAGGATAGTCATTCTGAAATCTTTATACCCTGACAGAGCAGGTGTCTACACGATAGTCATTCTGAAATCTTTATACCCTGAGAGAGCAGGTGTCTACAGGATAGTCATTCTGAAATCTTTATTACCCTGACAGAGCAGGTGTCTACAGGATAGTCATTCTGAAATCTTAAACCCTGACAGAGCAGGTGTCTACACGATAGTCATTCTAAAATCTTTATACCCTGACAGAGCAGGTGTCTACACGATAGTCATTCTGAAAATCCTTTTACCCTGACAGGGCAGGCGTCTACAGGATAGTCATTCTGAAATCTTTATACCCTTACAGAGCAGGCGTCTAACAGGATAGTCATTCTTGAAATCTTATATACCCTGACAGAGCAGGCGTCATTACAGGATGTCATTCTGAAATCTTTAGAACCCTGACAGAGCAGGCGTCTACAGGATAGTCATTCTGAAATCTTTAATACCTGCCAGAGCAGGTCTACAGGATAGTCATTCTGAAATTCTTATACCCTGACAGAGCAGGCACAAGTGTATTCTGAAATCTTTATACCCTGACAAGAGCAGGTGTCTAACAGGATAGTCATTCTGAAATTTTTATACCCTGCAGCAAGCAGGTGTCTACAGAATAGTCATTCTGAAATCTTTATACCCTGACAGAGCAGGCGTCTACAGGATAGTCATTCTGAAATCTTTATACCCTGACAGAGCAGGTGTCATTTGAAGAAGAACCATCCATTGGGTTTCACACATTATTGGCATAAGTTTTTTATACAGGATTTGTTCAGATAACACATTATTTGCATGAGATTGTTAATTCAAACTTATTTTTGAGTCAAACTTTTTATTTGCCCAAGTTTACAGGAATACAGATAATATTTAAAATGTAAAAAAAAATAAAAAAATGTACCACGTTAGGAACAAGTTGCTGTTGCTACCTCTCTTATAGCGGGCATGCAGTAGGTTGCCAAGGCCACAGGGTTCAAGTTACTTTGATTGACATGACGGGACTTGAGGTATCGTTTGACTCCGGGGGAAAAACACCACTGCCCACAGGCATAGAAATGCTTGCTGTGTGTGTTTTGTCAGTGGTCCAAAACACACACAGCAGAAGTCCAAGATTTTCTGTCAAAAAGAGCTTTGTGGGAGGTTCCCCTCCACTGTGGCTCTACTGTAGCTTCTTTGGGAGTCCGTGATGCTGTTTCCAGTCAACGCCATCCCGTGACAATTACATCACGAACGTAAGTGTATAAAAACCAAGCAGCAGTGCTGGTGTTTTTTTCAGGTATTTTTTTTTCTTGTCTTATGTTTCAAACTGCTTCACAACAGATTGACTCATTTTCAACTAAAAACACGTCGCGCAGACATCGCGCTATCAATTTCAAACGTTTATCCAATCTCACATGGCATTGTCAGACACTTGTCAAAAATATACTTTATTTTCGCTTTCAAAAGTGAAACTTCCACGGCTTCCCCTGAAGACAGCGGCAGATGGAAAACGTACGACACATAATGATGCATTGGAGCTTCCATTGTGGCAAAATTATCCGAATTTTTAATTACTTTAGTTTCATTTACAGTCACCCAACCAGACGAGTTTCGTCAAAAAGAGCTGAGGCTTCACAGGCTCTGTGGAGTGTGAAAGACAGTGCTTTTTTACAACTTAATGTCTAACACGTTGCATGCCAAGGTTGCATMCATGGGGTAATTAGAAATACTGAGAGTACCTTAGGCATTGGAAATATCATGCCAGCAAAGCCACCTTGGGACCTACATCTGTTAAACCATATGGTCTTTCGTGGGCTTGTTTTCACTGAGGCAATATGCGGAGCACTGGTGTATTTTTCCGTCAGGTATTTTTCCGTCTGTTTTATGATCTCTCTATGGGGGCCAGGAACAAAGTATTTGGTCGGGGCAATGACTAACATTAACGTCTGAAGTTTGGGTGAGCACGAGCACGTTAGAAGCGAGCTACATATGACTGTACTGCAAGGTTGATCACAAAGGGCTGTTGGATGAATACACTAACAGGTGAAAAGGTGAAAAAAAACATGCCTTACACTCAAAGAAAACTATGCGTTTTATTCTCAAGCATGATTCAATAGCCACAGCTATTGTGAAAAGGCCTGGGGATATTTACAGATCCCCTGTCATTTCTACATTCAAGGATATTAATATCCTATGAGTGCTGTTAATATAAAAAATGCATACTCAATACTCAAGAGACCAACTGTATAAAATGCTCCTGTTTTCTTGTCACGTCGTCAACAGACTCTTTGTACCAAAAACGACTTTATCTCCGTAATTGCATTGCACTTTTAAACTCAACAGATAACATGATGTATTGGTTTGAACTGTTAAAGGATTAATCAGCAGGTAAAACAATAACAATTAAAAGAATAACAAAGAGTCATACCCGCCACTGTTTTGGTAAAAAGCTGAGGGATGGTGCTGGAGAAATGTAATCTCTCTCAAATTCATAGACAGAAGTATGGATGCAAGAACTGACCATACATTATATATATACAGTATAGTTTGGACCATGTTTTGAGGCTATACAGTGTTTGTTTACATTTACTTTGTTTACAAACATTGGATTATAACAAGACTATACTTGGGGTTCTGATGAGGTATGACAGTTGAACTAAAATCATGAAACATTTACAGTTGAAGTCGGAAGTTTACATACACTTAGGTTGGAGTCATTAAAACTTGTTTTTCAACCATCCACAAATTTCTTGATAACAAACTATAGTTTTGGCAAGTCGGTTAGGACATCTACTTTGTGCATGACACAAGTAATTTTTCCAACAATTGTTTACAGGCATATTATTACCTTATAATTCACTGTATCACAATTCCAGTGGGTCAGAAGTTTACATACTCTAAGTTGACTGTGCCTTAAAACAGCTTGGAAAATAACAGAAAATGATGTCATGGCGTTAGAAGCTTCTGATAGGCTAATTGACATCATTTGAGTCAATTGGAGGTGTACCTGTGGCCTACCTTCAAACTCAGTGCCTCTTTGCTTGACATCATGGGAAAATCAAAAGAAATCAGCCCAAAAAATCAGCAAGGAAGAAGCCACTGCTCCAAAACCGCCATAAAAAAGCCAGACCATGGTTTGTAACTGCACATGGGGACAAAGATCTGACTTTTTGTAGAAATGTCCTCTGGTCTAATGAAACAAAAATAGAACTGTTTGGCCATGATGTTCGGGGGGAAAAGGGGGATGCTTGCAAGCCGAAGAACACCATCCCAAACGTGAAGCACGGGGGTGGCAGCACCATGTTGTGGGGGTGCTTTGCTGAAGGAGGGACTGGTGCACTTCACAAAATAGATGGAATCATGAGGTTGGAAAATTATGTGGAAATATTGAAGCAACATCTCAAGACATCAGTCAGGATGTTATAGCTTAGTCGCAAATGGGTCTTCCAAATGGACAATGACCCAAAGCATACTTCCAAAGTTGTGGCAAAATGGCTTAAGGACAACAAATTCAAAGTATTGGAGTGGCCATCACAAAGCCCTGACCTCAATCCTTTAGAACATTTGTGGGCAGAACTGAAAAAGCTTGTGCGAGCAAGGAGGCTTACAAACCTGACTCAGTTGCACCAGCTCTGTCAGGAGGAATGGGCCAAAATTCACCCAACTTATTGTGGGAAGCTTGTGGAAGGCTAACCAAAACATTTGACCCAAGTTAAACAATTTAAAGGCAATGTTACCAAATACTAATTGAGTGATATGTCAACCTCTGACCCACTGGGAATGTGATGAAAGAAATAAAAGCGTAAATATATCATTCTCTCTACTGTTATTCTGACATTTCACATTCTTAAAATAAAGTGGCGATCCTAACTGACCTAAGACAGGGAATTCTTTGTATGATTAAATGACAGGGATTGTGAAAAACTGAGTTTAAATGTATTTGGCTAAGGTGTACAGTATGTAAACATCCGACTTCAACTGTATATGTTAGTGGATGTACCAACTGCTGATTGCCCCTTTAAGAGTTGTTTGTATATCAAATTTGGGTTCATTCATTTGAAATGGTGTCAGCCCATCTTTGAAATCAAAATTATTATTGGACAATATTGTATGACTCACTGTGTTTGTGTGTGTGCATTTTATTGATTAATGTTATTATCAGACCCTATTGTTTAATGTTATTTTCAGACCCTCTTGATTAATGTTATTATCTGCCCCTCTTGATTAATGTTATTATCTGCCCCTCTTGATTAATGTTGTTATCAGACTCTCTTGATTAATGTTGTTATCAGACTCTCTTGATTAATGTTGTTATCAGACTCTCTTGATTAATGTTGTTATCAGACCCCTCTTGCCAGAATTAATTAAATGTTCTATTGTTTTCCATTCACAATAATATATTACCCACTCACTCTTTCTTGCGTATGACCAGATGAACTTAATAGAAAGTGGGAGGCAGTAGCACAGTGCAATACAAAGCCATAGACAAGTTTTATTTGTCTGTATGAGGGTGGGAAACCTTTATAAGAGACCCATTGAGATCCCACTGCTTGTACACTATAAGATCATTGTGTGCTTTAGCATGTAGCATGTTTAGCACAATGAAAATGGAGCATGTACAGTATGCTATCGTCTGTCAGTATTCAGAACCCTTGAATTTCCTAACATTTTATTGTTACAAAGTGGGATTAAAACGGATTGAAATGTGATTTTTTTATGTCAACAATCTACACAAAATACTATGTAATGTCAAAGTGGAAGAATGTTTGAATTTTATTGATAAAAAATTATAACTAAAATATAGTCGTTGCATAAGTATTCAGCCTCTTTGTTTAGGCAAGCCTAAATCACATAATAAATTACATGGAGTCACTCTGTGAAAAATAATAGAAATAATAAGGGTTGTCATGATTTTTGAATGACTAACCCTTCTTCTGTCCCCCATACATACAACCAGTGGTGATTTTAGGATGTAAATCTTGGTGGAGAAAAAAAAAGTGGGATGCATGCCAGCAAAGCCACTACACAACACAACACTAAACAATACATTAATTGCACTATAACGGTGCCAAACGGTGCCCACAAACTGTTAGGGCCTACAGTCCCAACAGCTGTCCCAACACCTCACCACGGCTACACCTGGCTATCAACGGAGCCTTGTCTGGAAGTGAAACAGTTCATTCAGCCTCATTTACTGCCTTTTAAAAAAACATAGCTGATATGGCTGAATTGCTTAAACTAATGTTGTTTCTACTGACAATTGAGATGTACAAACTATGGCATAAGGAGACGACAAGCGGATACGAGGCAATCCGTCATTTTGATTAAGACATTCATGAGCGAGCTAGGACGGACGTAGTCGATATAACTATTTGTTCAGCACTTTTGAAATGTACAGCATCAGAATTCAGAACATGGGCCATTCTTACAGTGTTCTTCCTGTACACCAAGTCAGAACCATAGGATAAATAAAGGGGGCATATAAACAGCCAATGAAGGCTCTTACAATTTTCAATGACTACATTTCTCAAAAACAAGTTATAGGCTACATGTGCACCACCAAGTCAGAACAGTAGGCGAAATTAAGAGGGGTAAATAGACCAAATTATTAGGGTGAGGATACTAACATCTTACTACACAACATACACTTAGTATTACTTTCTTAGCTACAGTATACATATCTCCCTGGCATATTACATAATTTATTCAGCAGCATACAACCCATTTTTGGGCTCACCTTGTTGTGCTCACTTGAATAGGAAGGTGGCGTGGCAGTCCTTCGTGGGAAAATTTTGTCATCAGACTTTGTCATCAAATTCTGTCATTWTCTGGATTTATGGTGCTTTCAAGACAACTGGAAACTCAAAAAAAAGGTTGAATCATGACGTCTGTGATCTTCAGGTCGTAGCTCTAGAAAGTGGCCAGAGTTCCGAATTTACACTTCCGAGTTGGATGAAAGTTCAAAACGTATTTTCCCAGCTGTAGCTCGTTTTTCCCGAGTTCCCAGTTTTCTTGAACTCKAAAAAAGTCAGATTTTGCAATTCCGAGTTAACAGTTGTTTTGTGACTGCATGGTCAATGTTGAATGTTTATCATTTTGAACTAGGAAAAGGCACCCTTAATCCCAGATGTGGGACCACACAGCCACTCCACGGAATAGCAGGCTAATGATTGCTTTGCAATGCTTGCAGTTAACCACACTGATTCCTTCCAAACCACTCATTGTTGAATTTGCGATTTCCAACTTGTTGTGTAATATTTATGTCCAATGGCCGATGAGCACCAATACATTTTATCTATAATTTCTCTTCATTATACCTCTTCATATGACAAGGATTGAAAAGGATTTACCAGTAGATTGTCGACTTGATTCAAGATGATGGCTGCTAGAACTGATGTTGACATGATCAGTCCAATCACAGCTACTGTAAATATGTGATTTGACTTCATTTTATCTGTGGCCAATGACATTGAGCCTTCTTGGATGGGCACTTCTAATGTAACTCTATGGCAGCACCCAAGGGGCTTGAATTTTCTAGCTCTACCCTTAGACTTGGCGGTGACATAGTGTCCCCATCAGTGACAGATCACTGAGCCAATCACGGTGCAACGCTCCGTATATTGTGCTTGCTTGCCCCACCACCACAGAAAGCACTGAGCTATGCTGAAAGGTTTTACGTTTAACCTTTATTCAACTAGGCAAGTCAGTTAAGAACAAATTCTTATTTACAATGATGGCCTACAACGGCCAAACCCTCACTTTGTCATGGCATGGACTCTAAAAGGTGCTGAAAGCGTTCCACAGGGATGTTGGCCTATGTTGACTCCAATGCTTCCCACAGTTGTGTCAAATTGGCAGGATGTCCTTTGTGTGGTGGACCATTCTTGATACACACAGGAAACTATTGAGCGTGAAAAACCTAGCAGGGGGGGTGGACACAGTCGGGGTTTCAACTTACTATTGTGAGCAACAATAGTAGAATACACCATGTGCAATTTCTTAATTTGGTTGTTCATCATCAGTTTTTCTCATTAAAGTGCCTAGTCACTTTAATCCTACCTATATGTACATTACCTTGTACCCCTGCATCTCAACTGGTACCCTGTGTATATATCAAATATAATAAAATCGAATTGTATTTGTCAAATGCGCCGAATACAACAGGTGTAGACCTTTCCTTGAAATGCTTACTTACAAGCACTTAACCAAGAATGCAGTTCAAGAAATAGAGTTAATAAAATATTTACAAAATAAACTAAAGTTAAAAATAAAATATAAGGTACACAATAAAATAACAATAACAAGGCCATATACAGGGGGTATATACTGAGTCAATGTGCGGTGGTACAGGTTAGGCGAGGTGATTAGTACATGTAGGTAGGGGTGAAGTGACTATGCATAGATAATAAACAGCGACTAGTAGCAGTGTAAAAACAAAGGGGGGTTCAATGTAAATAGTCTGGGTGGCCATTTGATTAATTGTTCAGCAGACTTATGGCTTGGGGTAGAAGTTGTTAAGGCGCCTTTTGGTCCTAGACTTGGCCCTCTGGTACCACTTGCCGTGCGGTAGCAAAGAGAACAGTCTATTACTTGGGTGACTGGAGACTTTGACAATTTTTTGGGCCTTCCTCTGACACCGTCTAGTATATAGATCCTGGATGTCAGGAAGCTTGGCCCCAGTGATGTACTGGGCCATACACACTATCCTCTGTAGCACCTTACGGTCGGATGCCGAGCAGTTCGCATACCAGGTGGTGATGCAACCGGTCAGGATGCTCTCGGTGGTGCAGCTGCAGCACTTTTTGAGGATCTGGGAACCCATTTCAAATCGTTTCAGTCTCCTGAAGGGGAAAAGGTGTTGTTCTATCCTCTTCAAGACTGTCTTGGTGTGTTTGGACCATGATCGTTTGTTGGGGATGTGGACACCAAGGAGCTTGAAACTCTCGACCCGCTCCACTTCAGCCCCGTCGATGTGAATAGGGACGTGTTCAGACCTCCTTTTTCTGTAGTCTACGATCAGCTCCTTAGTCTTCCTCACGTTGAGGGAGAGGTTGTTGTCCTGGCACCACACTGCCAGGTCTCTGACCTCCTCCTTATAGGCTGTCTCATTGTTGTCGGTGATCAGACCTACGGCTGTTGTGTCATCAGCAAACTTAATGAAGGTGTTGGAGTCGTGCTTGGCCGCACAGTTGTGGGTGAACAGGGAGTACAGGAGGGGACTAAGCACACACCCCTGAGGGGCCCCGTGTTGAGGATCAGCATGGCAGATGTGTTGTTCCCTACCCTGACGGGACGGTCCGTCAGGTGGTCCAGGATCCAGTTGCAGAGGGAGGTGTTTAGTCCCAGGGTACTTAGCTTAGTGATGAGCTTTGTGGGCACTATGGTGTTGAACGCTGAGCTGCAGTCAATGAATAGCATTCTCACATAGGTGTTCCTTTTGTCCAGGTGGGAAAGGGCAGTTTGGTCATCTGTGGATCTATTTGGGCGGTATGCAAATTGAAGTGGTTCTAGGGTTTCTGGGATGATGGTGCTGATGAAAGACATGACCAGCCTTTTAAAGTACTTCATGGCTACCGATGTGAGTGCTCCGGGTTGGTATTCATTTAGGCAGGTTACCTTCGCTTTCGTTGGCAGATGGACTATGGTGGTCTGCTTGAAACATGTAGGTATTACAGACTCGGTCAGGGAGAGGTTTAAAATGTCAGTGAAGACACTTGTCAGTTGGTCCGCGCATGCTCTGAGTACACGTCCTGGTAATATGTCTGGCCCCACGGCCTTGTGAATGTTGACCTGTTTAAAGGTCTTGCTCACATCGGCTGCGGAGAGCATGATCACACAGACCTCTGGAACAGCTGGTGCTCTCATGCATGCTTCAGTGTTGCTTGCCTCGAAGCGAGCATAAAAGGCATTTAGCTCATCTGGTTGGCTCGTGTCACTGGGCAGCTCACTGATGGGTTTCCTTTTGTAGTCTGTAATAGTTTGCAAGCCCTGCCACATCTTACGAGCGTCAGAGCTGGTGTAGTATGATTCAAACTTAGTCCTGTATTGACGCTTTGCCTGTTTGATGGTTCATCTGAGGGCATAGCGGGATTTCTTATAAGTGTCATGCTCCTTGAATGCAGCAGTTCTACCCTTTACAGGCAACATCCGCACCAAGCTAATCAATGGCTTTTGATTGGGATATATATGTACGGTCAGTGTGGATATGATGTCGTCGATGCACTTATTGATGAAGCCAGTGACTGAGGTGGTATACTCCTCAATGCCGTTGAATGAATCCCGGAACATATTCCAGTCTGTGCTTGCAAAACAGTCCTGTAGCGTAGCATCCGCGTCATCTGACCACTTCTGTATTGAGCGAGTCACTGGTACTTCCTGCTTTAGTTTTTGCTTGCAAGCAGGAATCAGGATGATAGAATTATGGCAAKTGCTCGGCATCTGACCATACAGAGTGTAGTGCCTATGACCCAGTACATCACTGGGGCCAAGCTTTCCTGCCGTCGAGGACCTCTATACCATGCGGTGTATACCCCCTCAAATGGCCACCTGGACTATTTACATTGACCCCCCCCATTTGTTGTTACACTGCTGCTACTCGCTGTTTATTATCTATGCATAGTCACTTTACCCCTACCCTTATCTACAAATTATTCAACTAACATGTACACCCGCACATTGACTCGGTACCGGTTCACCCTGTATATAGCCTCGTTATTGTTATTTTATTGTGTTACTTTATAATATTTTTTACTTTAGTTAATTTGGTAAATATTTTCTTAACTCTTTTCTTGAACTGCACTGTTGGTTAAGGGCTTGTAAGTAAGCATTTCACGTTAAGGTCTACACCTGTTGTATTCAGCATTTCACGTTAAGGTCTACACCTGTTTTATTTGGCACATGTGACACACAACATTTGATTTAATGGTCAGATTTGCCAAATGGGGGGTGAGGGAGAGCTTTGTATGCATCTCTGTGTGTGGAGTAAAGGTGGTCTAGAGTTTTTTTTCCTCTGGTTGCACATGTGACATGCTGGTAGAAATTAGGTCAAACGGATTTAGGTTTGCCTGCATTAGTCCCCGGCCACTAGGAACGTCGCTTCTGGATGAGCAATTTCTTGTTTGCTGATGGCCTTACACAGCTCGTTGAGTGCGGTCTTCGTGACAWGTTTATTCTCCAGTGATCTCCAGTGATTGCACGTTGACCAATAGAATGGATGGTTCGAGYCGGGTTACCCACTCTGCAACCAATTCTCACAAGGCACCCCGATCTCTGCCCCTTATATTTCCATCTTTTCTTCACGTGAATGACTGGGATTTGGGCCTGGCCTCGGAGAAGCAGTATATCCTTCACGTCGGACTCAAATCTTTGTCCAGTTCGAGGTGAGTAATCGCTGTTCTGATATCCAGAAGCTCTTTTCGTTCATAAAATATCCAAGTTATCGATATTCATTGTGTATTTATTCCTTGAGTTATTATTTTTCTCTCTGCATGGTTGGGAAAGGTCTGTAGGTAAGGATTTCGCTCTTTGTCTACACAAAAAAAAATTCATTTGATTTGATTATGATGATTTGATGCATCTGCAGGCCTAAAAGACAATAAAGTGTGCTCTATGTTTCTGTAAAAAAAGAACCAAAGCAACCAAGGCCATTCTTTGTAATCGGATTCAGCATATTACATTACTTCTTATGTGTGGCTTCCTGTTCCTGTACAGCCAATGGAGCTTATTAGATAAGATATGTGTCAGAGGATTATAGACAGTCAGGTTCAATCTTTTTGGCAGCCTTGATAAGGTAAGAAAAAAATACTGTGTAAAATAAATAATACAAATACTCAGCTATATTGTATGAAAAAAACAACATGAAAATAGAGCTTGACAGTGGTGGGTTTAGAGTCGAAGAAATGATGCCTTTTACGGAATAAAAAAAGATATACCTACTGTAGGATGTGATGGCGGATCTTCAATGTTATGGGGCTATTTTGCTTCCACTGGTCCTGGGGTCCTTAATAAGGTCAAAGGCATAATGAACTTTACCCAGTACCAGGACATTTTATCCAAATACCTGGTTGCCTCTGCCAGGAGACTGAAACTTGACTGCAAGTGGATCTTCCAGTAAGACACTAACAGGATTGGTGGGTCCCCTGCGGGACGGTTGAGCTAATGTAGGCTAATGCGATTAGCATGAGGTTGTAAGTAACAAGATCATTTCCCAGGACATAGACATATCTGATATTGTGTGTGCCAACAGACTGATTTGGACTGGGAGTCTTTGTACAAAAACTCAAAATTCTTGCTCGTTCTTGAAGAAACGAGAAGCCTGAAACAATGAACAAAGACTGTTGACATCTAGTGGAAGCCATAGGAATTGCAATCTGGGAGCTGGAATTACATAGAACCCATAGCTTTCCATTATAAGAGCCTGGGAGCTCCCATTTTTTTWAAATTCTGGTTGGTTTTTCTTAGAAATTTCCCCTACCATATCAATCGTGTTATAGTCTCAGACATTATTTTAAAATTTCTAGACACTTCTAAGTGTTTTATATCCAATGCTACCAATTATATGCATACCCTGACTTCTGGGCCTGAGTAACAGGCAGTGTTTGAGGAAATTGAGAAAAAAAGACCCTAGCTCTAAGAATTAACTTCCCCAATTTATTTTTGTAAACTATAGCTCCATATTTGTATTATTTATTTTCTAGTCTTTATGCTGATCTTTACAAAGGGTGCCAATAATTTTGGACCTGTACACAAATAGATCAATTTACCTTAAAGAAAATAAAGAGCAAGCACACAGAACTCCATGTTGGAGTTGAATGTCTCTACAACACATGCGGAAAGAACATTTGCTTGATGTATACTGAATAAAAATATAAACGCAACGTTAAAGTTCATAGAAGGAAATCAGTCAATTGAAATACATTCTAGTCTATGGATCTGTTGGTCACAGACACCTTAAAACAAATGGGCCTCAGGATCTTGTCACAGTATCTCTATGCATTCAAATTGCCATCGATAAAATGGGATTGTGTTCGTTGTCCATAGCTAGATCGAATCCCAGATATGACAAGGTAAAAATCCGTCGTTCTGCCCCTGAATAGGGCAGTTTAACTCCCTGTTCCTAGGCCATCGCTGTAAATAAGAATGTGTTCTTAACTAACTTGGCTAGTTAAACAAAGGTTAAATAAAATAAATAAATACAAATATGGCTGCCCCTACCATAACCCCACCGCCACCATGGAGCACTTTGATCACAACGTTGACATCAGCAAACCGCTCGCCCACACGATGCCATACACATGGTCTGTGGCTGCCAAATTAACAATAAATGAACTGGCAACAGTTCTGGTGGACATTCCTGCAGTCAGCATGCCAATTGCAAGCTCCCTCAAAACTTGAGACATCTGTGGCAAAACTGCACATTTTTGGGTGGCCTTTAATTGCCCCCAGCACAAGGTGCACCTGTGTAATGATCATGCTGTTTAATCAGCTTCTTGCCACACCCGTCAGGTGGATTTATTATCTTGGCAATGGAGAAATGCTCATTTACAGGGAGGTAAACAAATTTGTGCACAACATTTCAGTAAACGAAGCTTTTTGTGTGAATGAAACATTTCTGATATATTTTATTTCAGCTCATGAAACATGGGACTAACACTTTACATGTTGCATACATTTTTTTGGTTCAGTATATTATAGCATGCTGCTAGCTCACCATGTGCTGTGAGTCACCCAGTCAGAGCAGGAAAGAATACTCTGAAGTCCCTATTGCGTTGCCATATACTGTACATTTGGAGCGTAGGAGGGACTTACTGTTCTGTCCTCAGAAATCTACATATAGAGCTTTGCCAGTTCTTTGCTATATTTTCCACCAACTCTTCCGGAGCCAAGGGATTTTTCTAATTGGCTGTCATAGCCGCAGGAAGTAGTTTGGCGGTTGGTGTGCAGCGAATAATTCCCCCCCCCCCACCATACACACACTCTTTTATTGATGAAATAGCGCAGTGCAGCTGCCTTGGTTTCACTAGTAAGCAGGTGTGCAGTGCTGAGGGAACACATTTTTTTTTCAATTTGAGAATACAAGGAAAATGTATTCTGATCGATTCTAAGTAAATTACATTTAATTACCGCAATAATTCCATGAAAAAAAACGATGGAATTACAAACTAAATAAATATGTAATCTGCAGCAGCCTAAAGGTAAATGGTGGTTTCTTCCCTGTCTTCTCTCTGGCCGTTTATGAAAACTGTAGGCTACGTGTGTGCACTGCAGAGACCCGTTGGATGCTTGACAACTTCAGAACATTGAAAAAAATATATAAATAATTCAGTGTGTCTGCCTTGATGTTCATAAAACTCCACCAAATCAAATCACATGTTATTTGTCACATGCGCCGAATACAACAGGTGTAGACCTTACAGTGAAATGCTGAATACAACAGGTGTAGACCAGACCTTACAGTGAAATGCTGAATACAACAGGTGTAGTAGKCCTTACAGTGAAATGCTTACTTACAAGCCCTTAATCAACAATGCAGTTTTAAGAAAAATACAACAATAAAAAAAAAAGTGCCGAAATAAAAGTAACAAAAGTAACAGATAAGCCGTTGTTGTGCAGTGGAACACAGATATGTGACCACTTGGTTACAGTGACACTGTTCTGCCGAGGACACCCAAACCAGAGTGGCCACCGCAAAGCCCAAGAGCCTGACCCTCTCTGGATGTTGCCGTAGCCCTGCCTGGGATATTTAGCCTATATTGGCTATTTGTTGAGATGCCGCAGGGCCCGTTCTAGCTTGGTATGTCAGGGTGGTCAATTGGAAATGTGAATTGGGCCAAGTGGGAGGTAATAATGCATTTAGGTTCGAGTTTATTGAGATGCATGAATACACCACACCAACATATTGATTTTATGACTGTTTTAAAACTAATTTCATGTTCACTACTTGGTCAATTGACTTGATGATTACATCTATGTAAATAAATTCCATGAATTTATAGTTCACCCCTCTGTTTTATTCTATTCTCTTATAGAGTATATTGTAACCATGTTATCAAGCTAATCAAATCAAAGCTGTCCTTTTCAGCACCATACAAGGGCATTCCAATGGTTTAAAATAACTCTACGTCTAATAGTCCTGCTCATCACGTATTATTATTATTACAAATAGAAGATTATCACCTCTCACAATGCTCGTTGTTTAGTAAAGTTAGATCAAAGATGAATCAATCTTTATTCTATAATAGGGTATATTGTAATCAAAGGACAAGCAAGATCACATAATGAATCATTAGTATTTTACATAACAGAACTGAATATAATACCGTAGCATAGTAGGCCTGTAATGTTACTGTTAAACCTACAACACCTCCTCATTTCTAATCAGATTTTAGGATGGTTGGAGCTGAATAGTCCCCCAAAAATGACCATGCAACAAAACTCAACAAAGTGTACCACTATAATGATATATACTTTGATTGAAACAAAATACAAGAAAGGGTAATAGTTTGTTATCATCATCTGGTCTAATTAGCTCAAGAAACAGTAATTTAAGAAGATGAAAATGCATTCTTATCGGCAGACTCAACAGCCTTGGTTTCTCAAATGACTGCCTCGCCTGGTTCACCAACTACATCTCAGACAGAGTTCAGTGTGTCAAATTGGAGGACCTTTTGTCCGGACCTCCGGCAGTCTCTATGGCGGTGCCACAGGGTTAAATTCTCGGGCCGACTCTTTTCTCTGTATATATCAACGATGACGCTCTTGCTGCTGGTGATTCCTTGATCCACCTCTACGCAGACGACACCATTCTGTATACATCTGGCAATTCTTTGGACACTGTGTTAAAACTTGTTAGGGATAGGGGGCAGTATTCTGAATTTTGGATGACTGAGGTGTCCAAAGTAAACTGCCTGTTACTCAGGCCCAGAAGCTAGGATATGCATATGCATGGTAGTATTGGATAGAAAACACACTAAATTTTCTAAAGCTTTTAAAAGTATGTCTGTGAGTATAACAGAACTGATTTGGCAGGTGAATACCCGAGGACCAATTTTTTTTATTTTGACCTGCCAGCCAATTCCAAGCTTAAGCTCTTGAAACCAAAGACTTCCGCCTCCCAAATTGCAGTTCCTATGGCTTCCACTAGATGTCAACAGTCTTTATACAGGGTTTCAGGCTTGTATTCTGAAAAACAAATGAGGAATAGTTGTTTATCCTGAGGAAGTCCTATGGCAAAACTAGTCTCACTGCGTGCATGACCGAGGGAGCGCGCTGCGTTCTTTTCCTTTCCTATTGAAAATAGTTTGCTCCGTATGAAATATTATTGTTTATTTAGATATTAGAGTACCTAATAATGAATTAGAAACATTTTTTGATTGGTTTGGATAAACTTTACTGGTAACTTTTGGAACTCCTATGTCTGGATTCTGAACGGGTGGATTACTGAACTCAATGACGCCTACTAAATGGACTATTTGGGATATAAAGAAGGAATTTATCGAACAAAACGACCAGTCGTTGTGTTCCTGGGACTCTTGTGATTGTGATCAGAGGAAGATCTTCAAAGCTAAGTGACTTATTTTATTGCTATTTGGGATTTTGTGACGCCTGTGCTTGTTTGGATAATATGCTGTTGTGGGCCGCTGACCTCAGACAATCGAATACTGTGCTTTCGCCGAAAAGCCTTTTTGAAATCCGACGATGCGGTTAGATTGCCAAGACTCGAAGCTAAAGAATCATGTATGACACTTGTATTATCATGAAGGTTTAACATTACGTTTTCTGTGTTTTGAATTTGGCACTCTGAAATTTCACCAGATGTTGTCGAGGTGGGTCGCTAGCGGGACCCCTGCGCCAGAAAGGTTAACAAACCTCCAAACGAGCTTCAATGCCATACAACACTTCTTCCGTGGCCGCCAACTGCTCTTAAATGCAAGTAAAACTAAATGCATGCTCTTCAATCGATCACTGCCCACACCCGCCCGCCCGACTAGCATCACTACTCTGGACGGTTCTGACTTAGAATATGTGGACAACTACAAATGCCTAGGTGTCTGGCTAGACTGTAATCTCTCCTTCCAGACTCAAATTAAACATCTCCAATCCAAAATGAAAATCCGTTTTGTCACCAAAGCCCCATATACCACCCACCATTGCGATCTGTATGCTCTCGTCGGCTGGCCCTCGCTACATATTTGTCGCCAGACCCACTGGCTCCAGGTCATCTATACGTCTTTGCTAGGTAAAGCTCTGCCTTATCTCAGCTCACTGGTCACCATAGCAACACCCACCCTTAGCACACGCTCCAGCAGGTATATCTCACTGGTCATCCCCAAAGCCAACACCTACTTTGGCCGCCTTTCCTTCCAGTTCTCTGCTGCCAATGACTGGAATAAATTCCAGAAATTGCTGAAGTTGGAGACATATCTCCCCCACTAACTTTAAGCATCAGCTATCTGAGCAGCTGACCGATCGCTGCAGCTGTACACAGCCCATCTGTAAATAGCCCATCAATCTACCTACCTCATCTATATATTGTTTTTATTTACTTTTTTTGTGCTCTTTTGCACACCAGTATCTCTACTTGCACATCACCATCTGCACATCTATCACTCCAGTGTTAATTTGCTAAATTGTAATTACTTCGCTACTATAGACTATGTATTGCCTTACCTCCTTACTCCATTTTTTACACACTGTATATAGATTTCTTATAGATTGTGTTACTTGACTGTATGTTTGTTTATTCCACGTGTAACTCTGTGTTGTTGTTTTTTGTTGCACTGCTTTACTTTATCTTGGCCAGGACGCAGTTGTAAATGAGAACTTGTTCTCAACTGGCCTACCTGGTTAAATTAAAGTGAAATTTGAAAAAATAGGCTGTTCCCATGAAACTGATCGAGATCAATCAAATGATTGGCATGCAGATGCAGTTTCGCCGGTAAAACGTGATTGATTATCATTCATGATTGACAGCGATGATAGTGTCTACTGTAACTTGGAGTTTGAGGGTATTAAAAATATAACATTTTCTTGAGACAATATGTGTGTTCATTGGCAGACGTTGCAATTGGAGGATTCATTTTATATGCTTATTTTATAACAGTGATGTCCAACCCTTTTCCAGGAGAGCTATAGTACCATCCTGCAGGTTTTCATTCGAACCCTGATCTAGCGCACCTGATTCTGGTTTATAAGATGGTGTCACGTTCCTGACCTTATTTCCTTTGTTTAGTCTTTGTTTAGTTGGTCAGGACGTGAGCTGGGTGGGCATTCTATGTTTTGTGTTTCTATGTTGGGTTTATTGTTTGGCCTAATATGGTTCTCAATCAGAGGCAGGTGTTTGTCATTGTCTCTGATTGGGAACCATATTAAGGTAGCCTGTGTTCACTGTTTGTTTGTGGGTGATTGTTCCTGTTCGTGTGTTCCTGTGTTGTCTGTGTTCCCATGTTCAGGACTGTAGCGTTTTCGGTTCCTTCTGTCAGTTTGTTGTTTTTGTTCGTCGTTTAAATATCCTATTAAATTATGGATTATCACCACGCTGCATCTTTGTCCTCCTCTCTTTCACCCGAAGACAGCCGTTACAGATGGTTAGTTACAACTGGGGTTGGAGTGAAATCCTACAGGACGGTGGAAACAGTAGGAAGAAGGGATGGATCCTGGGGTTGGAGTGAAATCCTACAGGACAGTGGAAACAGTAGGAAGAAGGGATGGATCCTGGGGTTTTTGGAGCTGAAATCCTACAGGACAGTGGAAACAGTAGGAAGAAGGGATGGATCCTGGGGTTGGAGTGAAATCCTACAGGACAGTGGAAACAGTAGGAAGAAGGGATGGATCCCTGTTCTCAGGTGGAATGTTGTATGTGACACTTGCCAGATAGTGTTACCACTACACCAAGGCTCTGCACAATAAATAGTCATATTAATCGCAGTGGGTAACCAAATCATAGATTGCAGTCTCCTTGTCCATATAATGCTTTCAAGGTTACAAACATTTTGTAATTGGTGTGAACTCTCTCTTCAAATGAGGTCTGGAAGAAAATCCTGCTTGCTCTCCAGGAGGTTTGGCCACCCCTGAGCTATGTTTCCCAAGTGCTGGGTGTTTGAAAATGTTCTTGTTATAACAATGAATTTCTCAAAATCACCACTTTAAAAAGAAATCCAATAAATATCAATATTCAGGTGGTTTACACCTACTAGTTGAAGATACTTGCCGTCATCTTACGCTATATAAACAACATATAATCCGTTTATGAGTTGTGAGTCCCCTTTCCATCTCTGCCTAGCATGTGCACAATACTAAACTGTCTAATTATATTTTATTTCAATGCTTATTCAAAACTGTCCATGAATGGCTGCAAAAATACAAAGCCTCATATCATTCCTTTTTTAAAGACACAACTAGGCACATCCGATGTCAAATATGTGAATACACTGGCAGAACTGTGAAGAAGTGGAATAATAAAATAGGTGTGGGGAATAGCAGTAGTATTCTTGCTGACAAGAAAAGTAAATAAATACCCATATATTTTTAGCCCATTGTTAAGAATGACAATTGTTCCACTGAACAGACTAAATAAAGTTAATAGACAATAGAATCTCCTGAAGATAAAATGACATTAATCTGCCCCTACACCCTAACTGAATTTTTTTTCTATGTATTGTCACCACTCTAGAATCAAATTTACACTTTAGGGTTCACAAAATATTTTCATAGTTACAAATCAGGTTGCCCGACCAAACGTCCCTGCTAAAACATACTGTAGGATTGTCTGCTGCCTTTTGGTTGTCACAGCCTAAATGACAATCACCAAAGGAGGGGACTAATGCAAGTGTGGATTAAATCGACTTTAGTACATGCTGTCAAAAGGCTGCATTCTACAATAGGAACGGGAGTAACGCCTTAATCACACCGACAGCGTCATTGCATCACTGCTGCATAACATTTTGCGCAACAATACTGAATACAGGTATCGACACATGTTGCAGATGGTCGCATGCAGTTGTTGGACACATGGAGGAGAGAATCATTTTCGCAGCATCTTCAAAACAGTGTCTTTTTGAAACAACTGCTGACAGCTAAAGGGACATGAACATAAAAAATGCTGCTTGGAGACAAGTGTCTACGATAGTAGGGTAGATAGTGGGACAAGTGTTGATACGTAGGGTAGATAGTGGGACAAGTTGTCCAAGAGTAGGGTAGATTAGTGGACAAGTGTCCATGATATGTAGGGTAGATAGTGGGACAAGTGCCATGATAGTAGGGTAGCTAGTGGGACAGAGTGTCACGGATAGTAGGGTAGATGTGGGAAAGTTGCACGAGTAGGGATAGATAGTGGGACAAGTGTTCCACGATAGTAGGGTAAGATAGTGGGGACATAGTGGTCGCAAAGATAGTAGGGTAGATAAGTGGACAGAGTGTCCACTGATGTACGGCGCAGATAGTGGACAAGTGTCCATGATAGTAGGCGTAAGATGTGGGACAAGTGTCCACGATAGTAGGTAGAATAGTGGGACAAGTGTCCAGATAGTAGGGTAATAGTGGGACAAGTGCATGATAGTAGGGTAGATAGTGGGACAAGTGTCCGAATGATAGTAGGGTAGATAGTCGGAGACAAGTGTCCAAGATAGTAGGGTAGATAGTGGGACAAGTGTCGCATGATAGTAGGGGTAGATAGTGGGACATATGTCCCATGCATAGTTAGGGTAGATAAGTCGGACAAGTGTCACAAACGATAGTAGGGGTAGATAGTGGGACAAGTGTCATGATAGTAGGGTGATAGTGGACCAAGTGTCCTGATAGTAGGGTAGATATGTGGGACAAGTGTCCATGATAGTAGGGTAGATAGTGGGGACAAGTGTCCATGATAGTAGGGTAGATAGTGGGACAAGTGTTCCCAAGATGTAGGTAGATAGTGGGACAAAAGTGTCCAATGATAGTAGGGTAGATAGTGGGACAAGTGTCCATCGATAGGTAGGGGTAGATAGTGGGAAAGTGTCCGATAGTTAGGGGTAGATAGTGGGACAAGTGTCATAGAAGAGGGTAGATAGTTTGGACAAGTGTCCATGATAGTAGGGTAGATAGTGGGACAAGTGTCCCACTGATAGTAGGTAGATAGTGGGAAGTGTCATGATAGTAGGCAGATAGTGGGACAAGTGTCATGATAGTAGGGTAGATAGTGGGGACCAATGTCCACTGATAGTAGGTGATAGTGGGACAAGTGGTCCACGATAGTGGGTGAGATAGTGGGACAAGTGTCCACGATAGTAGGGTTAGATAGGGACACGTGTCCAAGATAGTAGGGTAGAATAGTGGGACAAGTGGTCATGATGAGGGTAGATAGTGTTTGACAGAGTGTCCACGATAGTAAGGGTGATAGTGGGGACAAGTGTCCCCGATAGTAGGTGTGCATAGTGGGACAAGTGTCCCGATATAGGTAATAGGGCGGACAAGTGTCCAGGATAGTAGGGTTGATAGTGGGGAAGTGTCCACGATAGTAGGGGTAGATAGTGGGACAAGTGGTCCACGTAGTAGGTAGATAGTGGGACAAGTGTCTACGATATCGGGTAGATAGTGGGACCAGTGTCTCGATAGTAGGAGTAGATAGTGGGACCAAGTGTCTACGATAGTAGGTAGCTAAGTGGGGACAAGTGTCCAAGATAGTAGGGTTGATAGTGGGACATGTCAAGATAGTAAGGTTGATAGTGGGACAAGTTGCACGATAGTAGGCGTAGATAGATACGGAGAAAGTGTCCACGATAGTAGGGTAATAGTGGGACAAGTGTCTACGATAGTAGGTAGATAAGTGGGACAAGTGTCCATGATAGTCAGGGGTAGAAGTGGGACAGTGTAATGATGTGGTAGATAGTGGGACAAGTGTCCATGATAGTAGGTAGATAGTGGGACAGTGTCACGATTAGTAGGGCAAGAAGGGACAAGTGTCCACGGGATAGTAGGGTAGATGGTGGGACAAGTGTCCACGATAGTTAGCGTAGAAGTGGGAACAATGTCCAAGATAAGTAGGGTTGATAGTGGGACAGTGTCACGATAGTAGGGTAGATAGTGGGAAAGTGTACGATAGTAGGGTAGATGTGGGACAAGTGTCTACGACTAGTAGGGTAGATAGTGGGACAAGTGTCTACGATAAGTAGGGTAGAATAGTGGGACAAG
>NW_019944001.1:126254-127356 GCF_002910315.2 Salvelinus sp. IW2-2015 | reverse complement strand
CCTACACTGGGTGTAATATTGGAGTAAAGTGTCCTTGTGGGCCAGTAGACTACTCTGGGTGTAATATTGGATTAAAGTGTTTGTGTGGGCCAGTAGCCTACACTGGGTGTAATATTATCTTATTTAGACAAACAATTATGAACTAATATACTAATATACCACAGGACAATAGGTTCAGATACAAGGTAACATGTGGTTAACTTGGGCTTATTCAGAAAGTGTGTGGGTGGTTGGAAACAGACACTATGTGTAACTAAAGTTCACCGTCAACTGAAAGTTCATGTTCCAGAATACTGCACAGATGTTCTAAATGTGAATATTGTTGTGTCGGTAGTTGGGCAGAATTTGCACTTTTGGGACTATCCCATTGGTTCCATTGTACTGGGTAAGCTAAGTAAAAAAACAAACAAATAAAAAACCATTACCAGAGAGAGGTCAAAGACCAAACTGATCCTAGATCAGCACTCTTACTCTGGGACTCTTTGTGAATACAGGCTCTGGTCACATTTCCATGGATGACACAACCCATCTAGTGGTCAATTCTGGTATTGCTTATGATAAGGACTATTTTCTATCTGTTAACTAGTGTTTTTTCTGTGCTATGTCAACTAATAACTGACACCATTTAGAAGGAAAACACTGGAGTTACTATTAGTACACTACAACACTTAGTAATACAGTATACCTGACAAGTAAATTAGATACCTGGATCACAGTATATASATGTATTTAATCAGTAGAATGAACACATGGTACATATGGAACAGAATGGAAGCAAACATAGAACATAGCTGCATTTCAAATGGATTGATATCTGTAAAAACTTCAATGAAATAGTATCTTGTTAAATTGGTATATGTACACCATAAAGGTAAAAATGTAAACCACAGTTAGAGCCCACTAGACCCCAGTTCCACTCCCCTGGGCCTGATGAACGCTAGACTCCACATAGTTCTGGTCTCTTTAAAGACAGGAATACATCTTTCAATGTAGTTACACATAGAAACAAAAACAGGTTCAGCCTAACATGAACAACTCCATAAGATATGGGGTTACATTAGCTATTATAATTAGACTACGGTGTGAACGGTTTTTCACACAC
>NW_019944001.1:111832-120293 GCF_002910315.2 Salvelinus sp. IW2-2015 | reverse complement strand
CTCAGTTGTTACCATTCTACATAGAGAATCAGACAGTTAACCTAGTCCATAGCCTCAGTTGTTACCATTCGACAGAGAGGAACAGAGAGAGCTGGTTGAGGACAAGATTATCAGACTGTAAAAAGTAATTTAATACAACAGAAAAGTTTAAAAGTCCTCCAGAACCAGTTCCTTACGTAGGTTTAAATGGTGTGCTGTCAACCCAGTGCCAGATTCCATCTTTTTTATATGTACCAATCCAGACATTCTTCTTAAATCCATTGATAAATATCTGTAATATAATTATGGAAAAAAAACAATGGCCATTATTTAATCTCCACAGCAGAGAAACACTTTTACATTTTATAAATATCATTAGTAGTATAATGTACTCAGCCTGGTCACTAGAAATACAAGGTGTTTAAGGATGTTTGAAAAGGTACTAAGTACTTCCATATATTCCTTCCTCATTGCTCACAAAAACAGTACAAAACTGTTGCAGAACACTGGTTTAAACTCATGATGCCCAGAGGGGAAGCGTGCTCAGACCACACAGACCAAGCACTCTGCTCTGACGACTGCACAACAGCAGTTCACAACGCAAGCTGGGAGAGTACTTGATGGAAACAGAGCGTTGTGTTGAATAATTTTTGTTTTAAATCTTCCCCAAACCCTAGCTCTAACCATAACCCTTTGAATTATTTCGGTTTTAACCCGGTAACCACACAGATATATACCGGTAACCAAACAGATATATACATGTAACCACACAGACTTAACCCGGTAACCACACAGACTTAACCCGGTAACCACACAGATATATACCTGTAACCACACAGATATATACCTGTAACCACACAGACTTAACCCTGTAACCACACAGACTTAACCCTGTAACCACACAGACTTAACCCTGTAACCACACAGGAATGAATGCGTAAAAATAGATTTATCCAGAATTAGGTCAAATTTCGAAGTGAAACTATGAGATCAAGTTGCAGCCTCAGCTACTATACTGTAGTATAATTAGAGATATCATCTCAAGCACACCTGCTTTTCTGACAGGAAGTATATTTTATATTTTAGAAAATTGACAGTGACATGAACATTGGTGATACAATTGGTTAACAATGTTGAATATTAGTCAGAGAAGTGATAATAAGAATAATAATAATGAACAGTAGTTTATATTATTACTAATGTATTATCTATTACTGTTTTTCTCTGCTGTTTATAATAACTCTCTCCATTGTTTTGCACTCCCTCTGACCGGCCCAAGCTGAGTTCATCGTCGGAGGAGAAAGAAATAACAGCTAGTGCAACTTCCACCATCCATACAGACAGGGTTTCTCTGAGATAAACACAACAGAACAGCAGGCATTTAAAAGTCTACAAATAGATTAAATTGCTTCTAAGTATGAATAAAAATATACTTTTAAATAGGGAAAATTAAGACTGCACTCACCATAGAACCTAAGCCTGGTCTGTAACTGGTCTCTCTCAGTGGTCCTGGTATTTAGAATATTTGCAACTGGTCTCTCTCAGTGGTCCTGGTATTTAGAACTATTCTGTAGCTGGTCTTTCTCAGTGGTCCTGGTATTTAGACTATTCTGTAGCTTGTCTCTCTGTGCACCTGTAAAAGGGAAAAGTCAATCAAAATGTGTAACAGTCAAAACATTGACTACAATTATTTACATTTATTTTTTCACTTACAGGAATTCAACAGGCCAGAATCACAGCCAGTAGAACACACCTGCAGCAACTCTGGAGGGTCTCTTCCACCACTGAAAATGTACTGAATAAAAGTTATTAAAGTCAGATAATTGGTAATGTGTTAATGTGTTTTCTGTATCATCAGTGTTTTATTTGATCTGATCTGCGGAACAGCATCTCCAGTTTTGGACTGATGGATTCCAGAAACCTATTTGTCTGGATCCGTACCTTCTTTGGCGTGAAAAAATAGCTGTTTTAGGTTGCAATGTAAAAATTCAAATTTAAAGCGCTCAAAGTTAATTTGAGTTTCTCAATATTAACAGAGGACACTGTAGGTAGGGGTAGAAGCATGTAGTCTCAATATTAACAGAGGACACTGTAGGTAGGGGTAAGGTAGAGGCAGGTAGTCTCAATATTAACAGAGGACACTGTAGGTAGGGGTAGACAGGTAGCCTCAATATTAACAGAGGGTACTGTAGGTAGGAGTAGAGGCAGGTATCTCAATATTAACAGAGGACACTGTAGGTAGGGGTAGAAGCATGTAGTCTCAATATTAACAGAGGACACTGAGGTAGGGGTAAGGTAGAGGCAGGTAGTCTCAATATTAACAGAGGACATGTAGGTAGGGGTAGAGGCAGGTAGCCTCAATATTAACAGAGGGTACTGTAGGTAGGAGTTAGAGGCAGGTAGTCTCAATATTAACAGAGGACACTGTAGGTAGGGGTAAAGGTAGAGATAGGCAGGCTCGAGGTTACAGTGTTGGGTCAGTAACTGAAATGTTGCTGGCTCGAATACCGGAGCGGACAAGGTGAACAATATGTTGTGCCCTTGAACAAGGCACTTCATCCTAATTCCTCCAGGGGCGCTGTACGTTGGAGACATTGTGATCATTGTAAAGAAGTCACACCCATCCCACTGGCGTTAGAAGTTCAGAGTGAGAAAGTTTAGACTATTTAGAAATAATTAAATCATGAAATGATGAGGATTTCTATCCTCTTTAACTGGAGGAAAAGTAGAATAGTAGTCAAAGATAATGTACCTTTACATCCCATGCTGACACATCTATTATGATTACTTCAGTCATTTTGATAACTAGTTAAAATGTAATAAACTTTAACACCAAACATAATACTTAAGTAGGGTAATTCCTTACCTGTGGTGAGGGTTGTTGACACCAGTTGACTTTGCTTTCCATTCTCCAGCACAGTGCAGACAGTGACAGAGTACTGAGTACCACCTTGCAGGTCAGAGAGAGTGATGCTGGGTGAAGATGTGGTAGTGATGTGTGGTTTTGTCCCTGGACAGTGGTAGGAGATCTGGTAATGATGTTGGGTTTGGTTCAATCCTGGTGGCTGGCTCCAGCTAACAGCAGCTGATGTGGTCTCCACTGAGTCAACAGTCAGCTGGTCTGGAGCAGGAAGTACTAAAGGAAAATAGAATATTGTCAGGGCTACAGTTTTACTCCAGAAATAAAATGCAGGAAGAAAAGTAGAAAAGCAGTCGTAAAGTAGAAAAGGCTGCCTGCAATTCCTTTAGATATGGGAAGAAATGAGCTAAAAACGTAAGTCACACAACAGAAGTTGGATTTGTAAAGTAACACAAATGAAGGGTTTCTGCTATATTCATTTAGTAATGGTGTCCCGCTGCCTGGAAAAGTGAATTTTTAGAAGTAGAAGCTCGCATTGTTTGGGTACAGACCTGTACCCAGACCTTACCTTTGGGTAAGACAGAACTCTGCAGGTTATCTTTGCAGTAGATTGCAACACCGCCACCTTTGGCAGTTCTATCTTGGCAGACAATTTTATAGTTAGGGATGAAAATGTCAGGGTTTTTAGTGGTTTTCCTAAGTCAGGATTCAGACACGGCTAGGACATCAGGGTTGGCAGAGTGTGCTAAAGCAGTGAGTAAAACTAACTTAGTGAGGAGGCTTCTGATGTTGACATGCATGAAACCAAGGCTTTTACGGTTGCAGAAGTTAACAACTGAGAGCACCTGGGGAGTGGGAGTGGGGCTAGGCACTGCAGGACTTGGATTAACCTCTACATCACCAGAGGAACAGAGGAGAAGTAGGATAAGGGTACGGCTAAATGCTATAAGAACTGGCCGTCTAGCACGTTGGTAAACAAAGAGTAAAAGGAGCAGGTTTCTGGGCACGATAGCATAGATTCAAGGCATAATGTACAGACAAAGGTAAGGTAGGATGTGATTACATTGGCGGTAAACCTAGGCATTGAGTAATGAAGAGAGTGATATTGTCACGATCGTCTTGCGGAGAGAGAGTGGACCAAGGCGCAGTGTGTGCAAAATACATTCTCTTTTATTATAGAGAAAGGAAAAAACACGTAACGAACACTATAACAAACAGAAACAAAACAACAAACGAATCGTGAAGCTAATGACGTAAGTGCACATACAGGTTACAAATGTACAACATAGACAATTACCCACATTGACCTAGTGCCTATGGCTGCCTTAAATATGGCTCCCAATCAGAGACAATTAATGACATCTGTCTCTGATTGAGAACCATTCAGGCAACCATAGACACAGCTAGACTTCTATACTAAACACAAACCCATCTACTCTACTTAACCCCCTAAACTATACAAACACCCTAGACACTACAAGAACACATACATCCCCATGTCACCACCCTGACCTAACTAAAATATAAAGATAACAAAGACTAAGGCCAGGGTGTGACAGATATAGTCTCTAGAGACGTTTAAAACTTCTTGTCACTAAGGGGGTGCTGTTTCAACCTTGTAAAATGTCGTCCCAAAATTAAACTGCCTCGTACTCAATTCTTGCTTGTACAATATGCATATTATTATTACTATTGGATAGAAAACACTCTCTAGTTTCTAAAACCGTTTGAATTATATCTGTGAGTTAACAGAACTCGAGTTGGAGCAATTTTCCTGTGAGGAAGTTAGAAGTCTGAAATCATGCAGGCTGTTCTGAGGTCGGTTTATAATTTGCCTGTCTTCTATTGGTTGGATGCACTGCATACGCCTCCCCTGGATGTCAGCAAATAGTGAGAATTGGAATGGAGTTGCTAGGCAGATCTGAGGCCTTATAAATAGGCTCGGAACGTGATGTCCTCTCTTTCCTTCGTTCGCCATGACGCAAGGCAGACCTCAGGATGGCGTTCTAGAAAGCTCCGTTATAGCCCTTAGATATATCCGGCTCTGATTTTATTCGATATAGGTGTTAGAAACATCATAACGTAGTTATTTTAAACCGAGTTATTTCAGTTTATGTGAGTATATTGCGATTTTTGAAATTTTCTTTGTGCTGCGCAATAGTGAGTTGGGCACGTCTTCGCCACATGGCTAATGTTTACAGCTAATTCCAAAGTTGAAGGCGACAATCTACAACCGAGCAACGATTTTTGGACAAAGGACAACTTGCCCAAGATTCTGATGGAAGCTCATCAAAAAGTAAGAACTATTTATGATGTTAATTCGTTGTTCTGTGGAAAAATTTAAAATGATTATTCCTCCATTATTTCGGTGGGATCTCGCTATAACGACCCCTGTATGTCGTAGTACGTTAATTTAAAATCTAACACAGCGGTTGCATTAAGAATAATGTATCTTTCATTTGCTGTCCAACCTGTATTTTTTGTCAAGTTTATGATTATTTATTGATTAGATTTAGGTGCCGCTCCAAGATGGCGCCGGCCAGATTGCCTGAAATGTTGATACTAATCACATTGTATAACCACGATTTGTGCTGCTAAATATACACATTTTCGAACAAAACCTATATGCATTGTGTAATATGATGTTACAGGACTGTCATCTGAAGTATATCAAGGTTGTCAAAAATTATATATTTTGCTGGATTGTTACGATCGCTAACCTTTGCTGCTGGTAAATTGCTTGTTTCTGGCTATTGTGGTAAGCTAATATAATGCTATATGTTGGTTTTCGCTGTAAACACTTAAAAAATCTGAAATATTGGCTGGATTCACAAGATGTTGGGCTTTCATTTGCTGTACGCTGTGTATTTTTCAGAAATGTTTTATGATGAGTATTTAGGTATTTGACGGTGGTCTCTGTAATTATTCTGGCTGCTTCAGCGCTATTTCAGATTGCAGCTGCAATGTAGAACTGTGATTTATACCTAAAATATGCAAATTTTTCTAACAAAACATATGCTATACAATAAATATGTTATCAGACTGTCATCTGATGAAGTTGTTTCTTGGTTAGTGACGATTTATATCTTTATTTGGTCGAATTAGTGATGGCTACCTATGCAGGAAAAAATGGTGGGAAAAAAAGTTGTGTCTTTTGCTATGGTGGTTAGCTAATAGAAATACATATTGTGTCTTCCCTGTAAAACATTTAAAAAATCGGAAATGATGGCTGGATTCACAAGATCCGTATCTTTCATTTGGTGTCTTGGACTTGTGATTTCATGAACATTTTATTATATGATATCCCTGTAGCTTTAGGCTAGGCTATGCTAGTCAGCTTTTTTGATGGGGGATCCCGGATCCGGGTTTGTGACTCGTTAGAGGTGATGTAATCGCATATGTAGGAGGTTATTTTGATATCTAGTTAAAATCTTATAAACTTTGACACCAAACATAATACTTTAGTAGGGTAATTCCTTACTTGTGGTGAGGGTTGTTGACCCAGTTGACTTTGCTTTCCATTTTCCAGCACAGTGCAGACAGTGACAGAGTACTGAGTACCACATTGCAGGTCAGAGAGAGTGATGCTGGGTGAAGATGTGGTAGTGATGTGTGGTTTTGTCCCTGGACAGTGGTAGGAGATCTGGTAATGATGTTGGGTTTGGTCCAATCCTGGTGGCTGGCTCCAGCTAACAGCAGCTGATGTGGTGTCCACTGAGTCAACAGTCAGCTGGTCTGGAGCAGGAAGTACTAAGGGGAAAATACATTACTGTCAAGGCTATAGTTTAACTCTAGAATATACTACAGAAGGGAAAGTAGAATAGTACAAAGTAGAAAAGGCTGCTTGTAATTCCTTTAGATCTGGGAAATAAGTTAAGAACAGACGTCACACAACAGCAGTTGGATTTGTAAAGTAACACAATTAAGGGTTTCTGCTATATTCATTTAGTAGGATTTGTAAAGTTACACAAATGAAGGGTTTCTGCATATTCATTTAGTAGGATTTGTAAAGTAACACAAATGAAGGGTTTCTGCTATATTCATTTAGTGGGATTGGTAAAGTAACACAAATGAAGGGTTTTTGCTATATTCATTTAGTAATGGTGCTGTCCTGCTGACAGATTGTTGCCGCCACACCAAAGATAATAAATATAAATGACATCTGTCATTTGTTGTAATTATAAATCCTCCCCTGTATGACAGAGTGCCATTTCGTCAACATGAGAGAGGAGGATGGCCTTGGTGTTTCTCTACACAGGTAAGTTGAGTCAACATGAAGAGAGGAGGATGGCCTTGGTGTTTCTCTACAGGTAAGGTGAGTCAACATGAAAGAGAGGAGGATGGCCTTGGTGTTTCTCTACAGGTAAGGTGAGTCAACATGAAAGAGAGGAGGATGGTATTGGCGATTCTCTACAAGTAGGGTGAGTCAACATGAAAGAGAGGAGGATGGTATTGGTGTTTCTCTACAAGTAGGGTGAGTCAACATGTTTTTCTACTTGCACAAACGCGCACGCAAACACACAGAAATCAGAACCATGGACAGCCACATCATATTCAGCTGATGTTGATTGGACTAAATTGTTTTTTGGTACCTTTTTTTGTGACTATTAGACTAAACAGAGGTGATTAGATGTTGAAATGGTGCTGGAATATTGGAGGCCACTCCCGTTTTATTTTTGACTTGTGGTAACTCGTGGGTATAAATCAATAGTTGTTTAGTAGTCGAAAATGTCGGAAACATGACTGGCTTGATGCTGTAGTTCATGTAACTGTTTGATACATGCAATGTGCTTTGTGGACTTCACCAGACAGAGGTTGCTCTCCGGTTTTGTGATGAAACAAAGGTGTGGTTGAATTTATTCTGCCACTGTGTCTTCTTATTGTCTCGGCCTTTAGATCACGGTATCAAGGCATATGTGTCACGACTTCCACCGAAGGTGGCTCCCCTGCCTGTTCGGGCGGTGCTCGGCGGTCGTCGTCACCGTCCTACTAGCCGCCACCGATCCCTTTTTCGTTTGTCTGTTTGTTTTGTCTTATTAGTTGCACCTGTGGTTTTTGTTTCGTAATGAGCTTCCCTATAATTAGGAGTTTGACCCGCCCTTGTTTTGTGTGGGATTGTCTTTTGGTTACGTGTGTGTTTCGGGTTTATTCAAGTGTTTCTCTGCGCCCTGGATGTTCGGGCTTATCATTTTTTTGGTAAATAGTAAAAAGGAATATTTTTCCCAAGCGGCTCTCTCTCTGCGTTTGATTCTTTCACCCACCTAGTCCCGCGTGACAATATGAACTAACAGGTTATAGAGCAAACAACGCAATTATCACAACACATAGCCATTACATTTATTTATCTTTTTTTAATCTGGCTTCCCCAGTGATTTTACCCACGCACCGCTACTGGTTCCAAGGGGTCATTGCTGTAGCCTACAGAAAATGTCATCTTGGTTGTCAGAAGACAAAGGATTCACACGTGGGTATAAACTATGACTAAAGGTCAATAAGTCACACAAGCGAGAATAAATGAGTCAACAGTTGAGTCATCTACTTCATGAAATTACAGCCTGATGCGCTCCCATCTGTGAATTCAACGTCGATTGTGCTGCTTTCGGGTTTCCCATTTACAGCGTG
>NW_019944001.1:97014-105604 GCF_002910315.2 Salvelinus sp. IW2-2015 | reverse complement strand
GACCCTGGAACAGAGACCTCGATTTCAGAAATCTCACTTCCTGACAGGAAGTGTGCTGCAGAATGAGTTCTGTTTCACTCAGAGAAATAATTCAAACGGTTTTAGAAACTAGAGAGTGTTTTCTATCCAATAGTAATAATAATATGCATATTGTACGAGCAAGAATTGAGTACGAGGCAGTTTAATTTGGGAACGATATTTTACAAAGTTGAAACAGCACCCCCTATATTGACAAGAATTAAGTGGGAGAACTTGCACAATTGGTGGCTGACTAAATACTTTTTTGCCCCACTGTATCTACATAAGTGGACAATATAAAGGYACTGGTATTTTGTCCTAATAAAACAATGGACAGGTTGTGTTTGCATAGGCCTATAACTGCTACCCAAACATAATAGGTTATGTCTGGCCAGCAACTTCGTTGTGCAATATGGTCCGTGCGCTGATTGACTTTGACACCCATGGCCTATGTCAACGAGCATTAGCATTCTAACTAACTGCTGCAGCATACAAAATAGTTGTTTTGCAAAGGTCACAACCAAAGATAATCTTAGCGACTGTTCAAGCAGTAATCAAATCAAATTTTATTGGTACACATGATTAGCAGATGTTAATGCGAGTGTAGCGACATTTTTGTGCTTCTAGATTATTAGTAATCTAATAATTCCCCAACAACTACCTAATATACACAAATCTAAAGGGATGAATGAGAAAATGTACATATAAGTATATGAATGTGCGATGGCTGAGTGGCATATGCAAGGTGCAGTAGATGGTATAAAATACAGTATATACATGTGATATGAGTAATGTAAGATATGTAAACATTATTAAAGTGGCATTATTTAAAGTGGCATTGTTTAAAGTGGCATTGTTTAAAGTGGCATTGTTTAAAGTGGCATTGTTTAAAGTGACTAGTGATCCATTTATTAAAGTGTCCAGTGATTGGGTCTCAATGTAGGCAGCAGCCTCTCTGAGTTAGTGATGACTGTTTAACAGTCTGATGGCCTTGAGATAGAAGCTGTTTCTCAATCTCTTGGTCCCAGGTTTGATGCACCTGTACTGACCTCGCCTTCTGGATGATAACGGGGTGAACAGGCAGTGGCTCGGGTGGCTGTTGTCCTTGATGAGCTTTATGGCCTTCCTGTGACATCGGGTGGTGTAGGTGTCCTGGAGGGCAGGTAGTTTGCCCCCGGTGATGCGTTGTGCCGACCTCGCTACCCTCTAGCGAGCCCTGCGGTTGAGGGTGGTGCGGTTGCTGTACCAGGCTGTGATACAGCCTGACAGGATGCTCTCAATTGTGCACCTGTAAAAGTTTGTCAGGGTTTGGAATTAAATTCTTCAGCCTCCTGAGGTTGAAGAGGCGCTGTTGCGCCTTCACCACACTGTCTGTGTGGGTGGACCATTTTAGGTTGTCTATGATGTGTACGCCCTGGAACTTAAAACTTTCCACCTTCTCCACTACTGTCCCTACGATGTAGATAGGGGGGTGCTCCCTCTGCTGTTTCTTGAAGTCCAAGATCATCTCCTTTGTTTTCCTGTTTTCCTTGAGTGAGAGGTTATTTTCCTGACACCACACTCTGAGGGCCCTCGCCTCCTCCCTGTAGGCTGTCTCGTTATTGTTGGTGATCAAGCACACTACTGATGTGTCGTCTGCAAACTTGATGATTGAGTTGGAGGCGTGCATGGCCACGCTGTCGTGGGTGAACTGGGAGTACAGGAGAGGGCTGAGCACGCAACTGGGAGTACAGGAGAGGGCTGAGCACGCACCCTTGTGGGGCCCCAGTGTTGAGGCTCAGCGAAGTGGAGATGTTTCCTACCTTCACCACCTGGGGGCGGCCCATCAGGAAGTCCAGGACCCAGTTGCACAGGGCGGGGTCGAGACCCAGGGTCTCAAGCTTAATGATGAGTTTGAAGGGTACTATGGTGTTGAAGACTGAGCTATAGTCAATGAACAGCATTCTTACATAGGTATTATTTTTGTCCAGATGGGATAGGGCTGTGTGCAGTGTGATGGCGATTGCGTCATCTGTGGGCGGTATGCAAACTGAAGTGGGTCTAGGGTGGCGGTGATATGATCCTTGACTAGCCTCTCAAAGCACTTCATGATGACAGAAGTAAAGTCCTACGGGGCTATAGTCATTTAGTTCAGTTATCTTTGCCTTCTTGGGTACAGGAAAAATGGTAGCCATCTTGAAGCATGTGGGGACAACAGACTGGGAGCGATTGAATATGTCTGTAAACACACCAGCCAGCTGGTCTGCGCATGCTCTGAGGACGCGGCTAGGGATGCCATCTGGGCCTGCAGCCTTGCAAGGGTTAACACGTTTAAATGTCTTACTCACGTCAGCCACTGAGAAGGAGAGGGGGATGACGACGATGACGCAGTCTTTGTAATCATAATCGTGAGTGTATGAGAACCCCAAAAAGTTATTTTGTTTAGAAGTAATAAAAAGGTAAATCTAGGCTATGCTGAATGGGTGCAGATGGAGATGGTTTCTTACTGCCGCCAAGAGTCTTGGGCTCATATAGGCCTATGCATAAGTTCTTATGCTCATGGGTGTTTTGAATGAATCACCACCTTAGAAAGGGCTGTTCATTTCGTTGTGTTTGACTTTGAAACAACATCCACAACTACTATGTTTTCCACTCAGTTTCAACCTGTTATTGAACTTCTTTCTTCAAATTGATCATCACAGTGAGGTGAGTTTTAAAACCACGATACTGTTTAAGTGTTCGATGTGATTTTCAATTGCATTGACATCAGAGTGGTTACAGGGACAATAGAGCCCTGAGTACCAAGCCATTAGGACCTGATGGTAGTTAGCAAGTTGGGTACTACAATAGCATGTCCAGAGTGAATAAAAGGAGATTACCTTAACTCAGTAGTCATGTGGAATTTTACTGAGGTCATGACCTATGACAGCCGGTGTGGCGGTAATACGGTCACATCAACAGCCATAGTTCTACCTTAAATTTGATCCCACCTCTTTTATTAAAGAAAATGTAATCCCTTAACTTAACGCTAGGGTTTTTTAAATTTTAAATAACGTGCCCAACGTAAACGGACATTTTCTCTGGCCCAGATCGTAGAATATGCATATAATTTACAGATTAGGATAGAAAACACTCCAAAGTTTCCAAAACTGTCAAAATATTGTCTGTGACTATAACAATACTTATTCTGCAGGCAAAATCTGAGAAAATGTAACCCGGAAGTGATTTTTTTTATTTTTAAATCTGTGTTTCCTGGCCCGTCTATCCTCCATTTAAAGGAGTATCAACCAGATTCCTTTTCCAATGGCTTCCTCAGGCTGTGACCAGGCTTTAGACATAATTTCAGGTTTTTATTTTGAAAAGGTAGCGAGATGTTTCATAAGTAGTCAGGTGTCCTCTGAATGTTTCCTGCGTGTGAGATAGGGGCTCCCCATTTTCCTTTTCTCTCTTAAAGAATAGGTTATGGTCCGGTTGAAAAATTATCGATTATGTTTGTTAAAAACAACCTGAGGATTGATTATATAAAAAAATTGACATGTTTCTACGACCATTACGGATACTTTTTGGAATTTGTTGAACGGAACACGTCTTTGGTTTTCTCAACATAATGCGCAACCCAAATGGCGTTTTTTTTTTGTGATAAAAGTAATATTTATCGAACAAAAATAACATTTGTTGTGTAACTGGGAGTCTCGTGAGTGAAAACATCTGAAGATTATCAAAGGTAAGCGATTCATTTCAACAAATCTTGTATTTGTAATGTAACACAATCGTTGTAGTTACTGGTAAAGAGACAATGAGCTGTAATTGGGGGAAGATCTCTTACTAGTGCAGATTGTTGTAGAGAAAGGTTCACTCTGTTCCCCATTGCTCAGCACAGTTGCAACACTAACAGTGTACTCTGTGCCAGGTTGCAGGTTTGAGAAAGTTTTGTGGCAGTCGTCAGTAATGGCTGTTAGGGGGTCTGTTCCTGGGATGCAGTAGGATATGAGGAAGCGCTGTGGGACTTTCTCCATCCCTTCAGCCTTTGTCCAGTGGAGAGTGAAGGAGGTCTCTGCCAAATGGTCTATCTTTAAATCTCTGGGTGGGACCACTGGAACAAAAATCAAGATTTGTTGAGAACAGAGGATGTGCTGTTTTTGACAGAGACCAAAAATGTCTCTAGGAATTAATGAATGTAGTCTGAATAAAAACACAAGTTAGCCTACTGTACCTGTGGATAGGGATGCTGAGACCCATCTGCTTTGTCTTCCATCTTCTCCCTCTGTAGCCATGTTGAACTGGTACTTTTCACCAGGTTTGAGACTGCTTATTTCAAGATGATGCCCACCTTTCACTCTTGTTGAGCTTGTTTCACCGTCACACCCCCAGGTCACTCTGAATGTCTGTGGTCCTGTCAGCCCCTGAGGAGAACTCCAGCTCAGAGACACAGAATCTAATGTCAGCAACAGGACCTGGAAGTCACCAAGAGGGGGCAGCACTGGTGAAGGAATGAGAGAGTAAACAGACTTTATTCAAAATAAAATTACTAAACCAAATGTGTATTATTCATCCCAGCAGTTAAGGGACAACAATTGATATCTTAGTAAATGTATCCTCTTACATTGAGATTTAAAGTAAATAATATTGTTTGTGTCAGTTTATTCTGTGTTTCCATACCTACCATCATCTGAGGCCAGCATTGCGTGCTGGTCGCCATCACAACTCTTAAAATATGAGAACAAAATAAGAATGAGTCATTTCTTTAAAAACATAGAAATTGTTACTTTGCTAAATGTATAATAGATATTTTAAAGTCAAGATACATCAACTGCTTTGACATACGGGTAACTGCCAAAATAAAGGAAACACTTGAGTAAATGAAGGATACAAAGTATATTGAAAGCAGGTGCTTCCACAAACATCCCATCATGCTTTGGGTCATGTATAAAAATGTCAATTTGCCCATCATTTTGGTTTCCATGTCTAGAAGAGATCTCAGTGACTTATAAAGAGGGGTCTCAAAGGAGCATATGGCCTTTGAAGGGTGTGTCTGTCACCAGATCTCAAACAAACTGAACACTTATAGGAGACTCTAGAGCCGCCCCTGAGGCAGCGTTTTACATCACAATCAACAAAACACCAAATGATGGAATTTCTCATGGAAGAATGGTGTCGCATCCCTCCAATAGAGTTCCAGACTATTCTAGAATGTATGCCAAGGTGTATTGAAACTGGTCTTCCAGATTAACCCCAGTAGTTACCTGTCTTCCAGATTAACCCCAGTAGATACCCGTCTTCCTGATTTACCCCAGTAGTTACCTGTCTTCCAGATTAACCCCAGGAGATACCCGTCTTCCAGATTAACCCCAGTAGTTACCCGTCTTCCAGATTAACCCCAGTAGTTACCTGTCTTCCAGATGAACCCCAGTAGTTACCTGTCTTCCAGATTAACCCCAGTAGTTACCTGTCTTCCTGATAAACCCCAGTAGTTACCTGTCTTCCAGATTAACCCCAGTAGCTACCTGTCTTCCAGATTAACCCCAGTAGTTACCTGTCTTCCAGATTTCTTTATCTCATGGAGGCTGGTATCATGTCCTTTGTGGTTTGTCTCTGCACACTGACTGCAGATCAGCATCTGGTCTGTCCTGCAGAACACCTCCAGAGAACTGTAGTCATGTTGGCAGAGTTTCTGCACCAGGTCTCCAGTCACATCCACCAGCGTGTGTTTCTGTAGTTTAGGTATTGTATAGTGCTGTCTGATGTGGGTCTCACAGTAGGACACACTGCAGGTCTGACAGAACTTCACAGCTTGGACCTCAGAGCAGATATCACAATGCACCTCTCCTGGTCGAATTCTGTTATGTTGATGATAAACAACAATAACACACAAAAAGTTATTAAATAAATACTTATCTTGTTGGATTAACTGAGCAGTCTGACCATTCTATGTTCAATTCCATTGGAGTATATTCATCATGATCCTGAAACAAAATTGAATTATTCCGACTCACTTCACAATTTCAGTCTGGTCAGCTCTTCATTGAAACCGGTAACTATAGTTTTATTTTTTAGCTTAAAAAAAGGTCAACCGGTCCTGCAGATGTGTAATGAGCAGCCATAGAGTTTGATAGAGGTCCTACACATGTGTAATGAGCAGCCTTAGAGTTAGATAGAGGACTCTAGTGCAGTGAATATATCACTTTGAGTCAAAATGAAAGCCAAGATCTACCACTTAGATTATTATTATTTTTTAAACATGACCTAAAAAACAGAAGCCTATGCAGTAGGCTATAGGTGTAATATATGATAATTGCATATTGGCTAAGCTTGAATTGCCCTGCCAATGTTGATCTTCTGAGACCATTTTGTAATTATATTTAAAAACTTTAGATATATGATCACAGTGGTAATTATATACCTTAGTTGGTGACCACTGGTGTGTAAAAATCACTAGCAAATATTGCACAGCCTAATGTTGTGTCTTTGTCATTAAAGGGGTAGTTTTAATTGTTTACTGGACTGAAGGTGCATGCATCTGATGGTCAATGGAGGGAGGCAGAGAGAGAGAGGGAGGCAGAGAGGCTGCCTTTTACCGTTCCTCTCCACTCTCTCTCCCTCCACTGTCCCTCCGCTGAGACTGAACAAAAAGGGGACACCGTCTTGCGAAACTCGAGTTGCACCGTGATCTGCATTATTTCTGCTTCAAAACAGGAACACTTCGCTAACCCGGCGCAGAGGGCAGCTGAATCAAGTGCACCTATCGCCAATATCGCAAAAGAAATAAACAATTGGAACGCAAGCTTAGGAATTAGATTTTTTTGCAGAAATGTTTGGCAAATCGACCAGGAATGCCTTGGAGATCGACCAGTTGGTTTGGTGACCACTGCTCTAGATGGATATTGTCATTGAGGGCTTCCGCCATTTTAAATGAGTCAACTGGGTGGGACTTCCTATGGCAGTGAGTCTCAAACTCTGTCCAGGGTACCCCAACGGGTGCACATTTAGTTTTGTTCCTTTCACTTCATAGCTGATTCAATTAATCAACTCATCATTAAAAGGATAATCCACCCAGAAATAAAAATCCTGAAACTCCTGTCAATTTGTTGAAAGCCTATGTTCTATCAGTGGGTAAAATAAAAACATTCCCCATGATTTAACTTCTTAGTAGTCCGTTTCTGAAAATCAGGAAATTGTGTAGGAACGTGTCATAGCTACATAATTCTCATCACTGGACATGGTAGTTAACACACTAACACACTATCACATTTCATAACGCTTTTAAAACAATTACCTGCACTCCAGATCGCCAAATCAGCCAATAGATGGCATGGGCATACTAGTCTAGAACACATCCATCTATATCCTCATGACAAAGTACAGTATATCATACTCTTAGACGTGCTCAATCTAAACAGTGTATCAAAGGATTCACCTCAGTTTCTCCTTCAAGTAACATGTCGCGATGCGCCCTGTGTGTCTGTGGGAAAGCCCTCTCTCACTCTGGAAGTCTTGCTTTCCACTAATGCGATACAGCATGCTCTGGGCAGAGACCCTTTTTATAGCTCAGTGACAGACACCAACTGCAAATGTAGTTTATATTGCAGAATGTTTAGGTGATTTTTTTAGATATCTAGCTATCTACTTCACATGCCAATATTGACTTTGGTATTATTGCGTCTTGCTACGTTTAATTTTTTGCATATTAGTGTTATGGTTTAAAACTGTTAATCATAGGAAAAAGTGATTTGGGGTGGATGATCCCTGTAAGCATTCATTATTTATATAGGCTGTGGTGTGCTAGGGCAAAAAACTAAACATGCACCCCTTGGGGTCCCCAGGACTGAGTTTGGGAAACACTGTCCTAGGGGTTAAGGAAGGATGACATTATCCGTTTTTTTTATGGATCAAAATATAGCATGGACATGGGCATGGCCAATGGTGCGGTTGCAATATTTGAGGCCCTCCAGCTGACCGCAGTGACAAAATCTAGTCGTTTTAAAGCAAATTTCCTGCAATTCTACACATTTTATGATAGCTTGTGCTATGAGTGACTCAATCATTATAAGAAAATCAATCGGGGGCCCCATACTGTACATTGACACAAATACAAATACTCCATTGACACAAATACTTCATACAGTTGAAGTCTGAAGTTAACATACACCTTAGCCAAATATATTTAAACTCAGTTTTCACAATTCCTCCCTGTCTTAGGTTAGTTAAGATCACCACTTTATTTAAAGAATGTGAAATGTCAAAATAATAGTAGAGAGAATGGTTTGTTTCAGTTTTTATTTCTTTCATCACATTCCCAGTGGGTCAGAAGTTTACATGCACTCAATTAGTATTTGGTAGCATTGCCTTTAAATTGTTTAACTTGGGTCAAACTTTTCGGGTAGCCTTCCACAAGCTTCCCACAAATTGGGTGAATTGTGGCCCATTCCTCCTGACGGAGCTGAGTCAGGTTTGTAGGCCTCCTTCCTCACACATGCTTTTTCAGTTCTGCCCACATATTTTCTATGGGATTAAGGTCAGGGCTTTGTGATGGCCAGTCCAATACCTTGACTTTGTTGTCCTTAAGCCATTTTGCCACAACTTTGGAAGTATAATT
>NW_019944001.1:63942-96989 GCF_002910315.2 Salvelinus sp. IW2-2015 | reverse complement strand
TAATTAGGGCGTTGTCCATTTGGAAGACCCATTTGAGACCAAGCTTTAACTTCCTGACTGATGTCTTGAGATGTTGCTTCATATATCCACATAATTTCCGTCCTCATGATCCCATCTATTTGTGTGAAGTGCACCAGTCCCTCCTGCAGCAAAGCATCCCACAACATGATAATGCCACCTCCGTGCTCACGGTTGAGATGGTGTTCTTCGGCTTGCAAGCCTCCCCCTTTTTCCTCCAAACATAATGATGATCATTATGGCCAACAGTTATATTTTGTTTCATCAGACCAGAGGACATTCCTACAAAAAGTATGATCTTTGTCCCATGTGCAGTTGCAAACCGTATGTCTGGCTTTTTATGGCGGTTTTTGAGCAGTGGCTTCTCCTTACTGAGCGGCCTTTCAGGTTATGTCGATATAGGACTGGTTTTGCACTTTTCGCACCAAAATACGTTCATCTCTAGGAGACAGAACGCGTCACTTCCTGAGCGTATGACAGCTGAGTGGTCCCATGGTGTTTATACTTGCGTACTATTGTTTGTACAGATGAACGTGGTACCTTCCGGCGTTTGGAATTGCTCCCAAGGATGAACCAGACTTGTGGAGGACTACAAATTTTGGCTGATTTCTTTTGATTCCCATGATGTCAAGCAAAGAGGCACTGAGTTTGAAGTAGGCCTTGAAATACATGCACAGGTGCACCTCCAATTGACTCAAAATGATGTCAATTAGCCTATCAGAAGCTTCTAAAGCCATGACATATTTTCTGGAATTTTCTAAGCTGTTTTAAACGCACAGTCAATTTAGTGTATGTAAACTTCTGACGCACTGGAATTTGATACAGAGAATTATAAGTGAAAATCTGTCTGTAAACAATTGTTGGAAAAATTACTTGTGTCATGCACAAAGTAGATGTCCTAACCGACTGCCAAAACTATAGTTTGTTAACAAGAAAATTTGTGGAGTGGTTGAAAATTAGTTTTAATGACTCCAACCGAAGTGTATGTAAACTTCCGACTTCAACTGTATGTATGTATCTATGTACAGTTGAAGTCGGAAGTTTACATATACTTAGGTTGGAGTCATTAAACTCGTTTTTCAACCAGTTCAGTTCACTTAAGAGGGTTAACATTATGATGGAAGTAGAGGTACATTTACTGGTTAAAATGCCCTGACTAGTATGTGACTAAAATGACTGTGGCTAAAACTAGACTAATATTTTCCAGAGTTTTAGTCAACTGAAAATAACAAAAAAATTATGGATGAAATGACAAAAATGTACAAGACTAAAATGTATTTTAAGACTAAAACTAAGACTAAATATAAAATAACTGTAAAAATGAACACTGGTTGGGCACACGAGGGAGACTTTTCATTGATGGGATATTGCTTGAATTGTAAACTAGTCCCTCATCACTAACAACTCGCTCGAATGTCTGTTGTCACACTGGCTTGATGTCAGAGAGGTGACTTCCTAGCGGCCAGGGGCGGAACAACTTCGGGACACACGCATTACTTTAAAAATATTACAACGAGCATCAAATTGTAATTGATAAAATACCCTCTGTCGTTTTACAAGATATACATTTCAGCAACAGTAAACATTTTATTTGGGAGGGATTACGTGTCACGCCTTGAAATCAAACCAAACAAATTCACGTCATTAGGCACCCTTTCCATAATTTGTATTGAAATTGTGCAAACTCCAACATATCGCAGTGAAAGTCACAGGCTGACGACACAGCTTGAGTCACGTGCGCGAGCATTGTAAAATACATTTACAAATCTATGTTATTCAATTATGCACCACACTGCTCGCGCGAGCCAACAAGCATCTGCGTTGCAAGGCTAAAATAGAAGTCAGTTCTAATTGTGATGGGATCGCGCTGCAAGTCCTGCCTCTCCCATCTCTCATTGGTTTATATAGAAGCAGTAAGATGAACGAGTCAGTGGCGGTAATGCACCTAATTTATGAAAGTTGTCAATCGCAATATAAAGTCAATAGAACAAAAAGCCTGGAAGGAGAGAGATGACTAGAAACGATTTGGTTGATCATTTATGTGTGATTAATTGGCGGAGTAGAGGACCTTGTGCATTTCAGGTAAAATAACAACTCAATGTTAAGTCCCATGGCAAATTAGCTAGCAACAGCAAGCTACTAAATTGCCATAAATGTTTAATGCTTTTCGACCTGCCCCAATTAAATAATTGGTTTGTTTTGATATTTTAACCTGCGGATCATGATCGCGTTTGGTGTGTGGGGACAAAAACATTATGCACGATGGCGCACGCAGCCCCTTTGGGTTCCGTGTTATCATACCACTTCACTGTGACGCCGGCAGCGTCGCTTGCTCGTCGATGTCTATTGGAGCATCAAATTAGACCCATTGATAATTTTTACTCCCTCCGCTTTGGGACACTGTCACTTCCTGGCCATAGAGCTTTTTATTCTCTATTTTTGGTTAGGCCAGGGTGTGACTAGGGTGGGCATTCTATGTTCATTTTCGTATGTTTTGTATTCTTTGGTGTTTGGCCAGGTGTGGTTCTCAATCAGAGGCAGCTGTCTATCGTGTTCTCTGAGAGCCATACTTAGGTAGCTTTTTCCCACATGGTTTTGTGGGTAGCTGCTTTCTGTTTTTGTGTCTGCACCAGACAGAACGTTTCGGTTGTTCTCTTTGTTGATTTGATATTCATTGTTCAGTTCAACTAATACAAGATGAACACGTACCACGCTGCACCTTGGTCCTCGCCTTCTTCCACCAACACCGTTAAGAACTACCCACCACCAAAGAACCCAAGCAGCATGGAAAAGAGGACTGGACATGGGAGGACATTCTAGACTGCAAGGGATCCTACACATGGGAGGAGATCCTGGCAGGAAGGGATCGCCTCCCATGGAACAGTGGAGGCAGCCAGGAGAGCGGAGGCATCAGGAAAAGGGAACCGGCATACGAGGGAACACGGCTGGCAAGGAAGCCCGAGAGGCAGGGGGAGTGTGACAGAGTAGGTGTGAGACCTGAGCCAACTCCCCGGCTTACCGTGGCGATCATGGGACTGGTCAGGCCACGGGCTATAGGATGAAATTGGAGGTGAGCGAAGGAAGCGAAGCCGAGACTGTGAAGGATTTGATGGGGAGATTGGAGGAGAGAGCAATGAGAGAGCTGCTGTGTTGGTGCATGAGGGACGACATCTTCCCGACGGAGCGTGTCCGCGATTTGATGTCACCTGAGTCAGCTCTCCATACTCGCTTTGAGGTGCGTGCTAGCCGTCTGGTGAAAACTGTGCCAGCCCCACGCACCAGGCCTCCTGTGCGCCTCCCCAGCCCTCACGTCCTGTGCCAGCTTGGCGCTACAGATCTCCAATGTGTGCTCTGAGTGCTACATTCCAGCTTCCCGCATCTGCCGGGCTAGGGTGAGGATCCAACCAGGACGGATGGTGCCAGCCCTGCTCTCCAGACCTCCAGTGCGTCTCCTCGGGCCAGGATATCCTGCGTCGGCTCTGCGTACTGTTGTCTCCAGTGAGCTGCACAGCCCCAGTTTGTCCTGTGCCTGCGCCCCAACGCGCCGGGCTAAAGTCACGATCCAGCCAAGACGGGTTGTGCAAGCCCTTAGGTCGAAACCTCCAGTGCGCCTCCACGGACCGGTCTAATCCTGTGTCTCCTCCACGGACCAGACCTCCAGTAGGTCTCCCCAGCCTGGTGAGTCCTGTGCCTGTTCCCAGACCAGGGCTCCCCAGCCCGGAGCTGCCAGAGTCTCCCTCCAGTCCGGAGCTGCCAGAGTCTCCCGCCTGTCCGGAGCTGCCAGAGTCTCCCGCCTGTCCGGAGCTGCCAGAGTCTCCCGCCTGTCCGGAGCTGCCGAAGTCTCCGCCTGTCCGGAGCTGCCAGAGTCTCCCGCCTGTCCGGAGCTGCCAGAGTCTCCCGCTGTCCGGAGCTGCCAGAGTCTCCCGCCTGTGTCTCCCGCCTGTCCGGAGCTGCCAGAGTCGCCCGCCTGTCCGGAGCTGCCAGTGCAACCCTTCAGTCCAGAGGCGCCCTTCAGTTAAGAGGCGCCCTTCAGTCCGGGTCGGCGGCGAGGGTCCCCGCTCCAGAAGCGCCACCTAAGTGGGCCACGCCTAAGGTGGAGCGGGGTCCACGTCCCGCACCAAAGCCGTCGCTTAAAGAAGGCCCACCAGGACCCTCCCTTTAGAGTCAGGTTTTGCGGCCTGAGTCCACACCTTTGGGGTGGGTACTGTCACACCCTGGCCACGAGAGGCTTTTATTCTCTATTTGGTTAGGCCAGGGTGTGGACTAGGGTGGGGCATCCTATGTTCATTTTCTATGTTTGTATTTCTTTGGTGTTTGGCCGGGTGTGGTTCAATCAGAGCAGCTGTCTATCGTTGTCTCTGATTGAGAGCCATACTTAGGTATCTTTTCCCACATGGTTTGTGTAGTTGCTTTCTGTTTTTGTGTCTGCACCAGACAGAACTGTTTCGGTTGTTCTCTTTCTTGTTTGCTATTCAGTGTTCAGTTCAACTAATAAAAGATGAAACACGTACCACGCTGCACCTTGGTCCTCACCTTCTTCCACCAACAGCCGTTACAGACACTTGAGATAACGACGGAAGCACTTGTGAACACAAATCGAGGGACTAGGGACAGGGAAAGAGACTGGTTTGGGATTCAGGAAATGTGTTTTTCTAGTACTTCTTGAAAATGTACTATTATGTCATTGCACTACCAGAATTTGTTTTAGAATGACTGTTTTTAGAAATGAAAAATAGTTGATTAATAATCATTTTCGATAAGTGAAGACATATTATTCAGCACAAGTGTAAAAAGTAAAAAAGTAAATTGAGAGTAAAGTAACGTAACACGTGAAGTACATATAAAGCAGTGGGCAAACTTATTTTCTTCAAGGACCACATTCAGCTTTCGAAACCAAGTGAAGGGCCACATACTATATGCCTGACAAAACACATGAAGCCTTTGTTCTAGTAGTGTACTGTAGGTATACATAAACTGCTAAGATTGCAGAACAATTCTGTCACTGTACTACTTCTACCCACAATCTGACTCACTCACAGCCACAAAAAGTGCAAACTTTTGAAATATGAAAAACATGTTTATATGACTGGAAACAGCAGACGTTGATAAAGACCATCTCTAATCCTAAAGTACAATCTTGAATGACACAAATAAGAGCAACAAGTAAATTATTTGAGTTCATATTGAATGGCCTGTTTATGACAGCATATTATGGAATACTTATCATTTCACCTCCACCCTTAAAAATAACATTGTTAACCACATACAGAGCAAACACAAAACAATATTTGGTTTCATGTGATATGTAGATGGTCTATAACTCTTTATATTAAAGCAGATTACTGAACAGTTTCTCAAATCATCTCAGCCAAATAAAGTACAATTCGAGCCATTGTAGTAAGCATTCAAATGTCAAATGAATGGGACAAGACCAGTATCCAAGTGCATTACTGAAAGCCTAGCCTACCCCACTTGGTGATTTCAGTCTTAATGTGAGCAATGGGGTCTGGTCAGCATCTTTGTAGGGCATCAAAGTCTGTGTTACTTCTGAAGTAACAGAACAGCTGACAAGTGTTTGTTTAATTTGATCTGTGACGGATTTGTTGTAGTTCATGACTGATTATTTGTTCACACACATATGTGGATCTGAATAAAACCAGATCCTCTGGGCGTGATTTTTCATGTTTGGAAACTGTTTTATTCAGTGAGCCATAAAACTGGTATTTTGTGGCTGTGTTGTACTTCTCCTTCAAAGCACTATGACACTGGATGTCAATGAGCTCCAGTTGTGTGTGTCAGGTGGTGCTTTCTAGCTGTCGAAAGACAGAGGGGCATGATACAACCTCCAGCTCAGTCTCAACCTTCCAAAGTCATTGTGTCTCGTGTGGCACTGCTATGTGGGCGCATTCAGTGCGGCCAGTGTCGGGGAATGAGTGAGAGACCGGCGGCGGCTCAGGGCGCCAGTGTAGCCTAGTGGTTAGAGCGTTGGACTAGTAACCGAAAGGTTGCAAGTTCAAATCCCCAAGCTGACAAGGTACAAATCTGTCGTTCTGGCCCTGAACAGGCAGTTAACCCACTGTTCCTAGGCCGTCATTGAAAATAAGAATTTGTCTTAACTGACTTGCCTAGTTATATAAAGGTAAAATAAAAAAATAAATAAAAATTGTCTGTAGAACAACATACATTTGGCCTTGAATTTTCACATTGGAATACAGTTCATGCACAAAAACAGAATTTCACATTTAGATCATTCAGATTACCCAATATGTTGTTACGTTCCCAGTCTGTTGTTTTGTGTTGTATTTGAGTGTGTGTGTTTCAGGAGATGGCTTCCTGTCCACACCGAAAGCAAAGTCGCCCAGCCAGTCTGTGTCTTTCAACTCTGAGAAGTCGTCAGCTTTATCAACCGTGTCAAGGAACATACCTATCTCCCTTCTCAGTTCCCACACGGCGAATACTTTTCCCAGGCTTAGCCAGTGCACATTGAATGGACAACAAGTCCTGATGCTCTGCCTCTGTGTCATTGAGCAGATGAATGAACTGACTATGGTAAAGCCTCATTGCCCGTTTCAAGTTGTACAACCACTTTGACAACATTGTCCAGCTTTAACACATTTTACACAGGGCTTCCTGATGAAATAACAGTGAAGAAATATAAATTCCTCAGAGTTAGTGCTTTCTTCTTTACATTTGTCTTGTAATCTTTTTATTAGGCCAATGTTTTTACCGCGTTAGATTTGATTTCCATCTGTGATGTTTGCTCCACGACAGATTCATTTTAGCATTTTTAGCATGCTTGCTCTAAAAATGATGATTGCGATTATATTCCTTAAAAGCGGCAACACTTTCTTGTGTCCAATACTAGTAAAAAAAAAAAGGATTTTGCTGTCCATTCTACATTCAGAGACCATTTTTCTCATTTTCGCTGGCATTCATTTTTCACGTCAAAAGTCTTCAGCAATGAAGTTGGCTTTGATGACTGAGCATATTCTGAATCTGACTGTAGTCCAAATACAGAGCGTGCTGCCAGGCTACAGCACCATCTATTGGAGGTTGTTTTGTACATCATGGGATGAGTCATTTTAGGCCAAAAAACGTTAACTAAAATATAATCATATTTAATACATTTAAAAAATGTCTCGCTGGCCGGATTGAAGTGCCTGGGCCGTACTTTGCCCCCGACATAGAGTATAAAATAGTACAAAGTGGGTGCAATTCATACTGGAAAAACATCCCACAACTATGTATTTGATGTACATTTCAAGCATTAGGAAAATGTATTGCTTTTGTTTTAAGTATACTAAATGGACTGTATTTTCAGGACTTCATTTTGGCAAGGTAAACAAGACAATGAGGAAGTAAACTGACTCCAGTAAAGTCAATTAGAGGCTTGTGTGGTCCCATATATGAATAACACTTTACATAAATATGGAATAGAATGTGTAAATAAAATGTATTATCTTACTTCTCTTCTGGAGGTGACTTCACTCTTGTAAAGGGAGGGGATCCATTGACTGGTCACTCTTTATCGACAGACAGCTGGAGTTGATGTGTCTGTTCTCTCCATATGGACCCTGTAAGTTATTTACATTTAACATTCAAGTCATTTAGCAGACACTCTTATCCAGAGAGACTTACACTTAGTACATTGATCTTAAATTAGTAATTAAATATAATGAAGGGTGGGAATAGCAAACATACATCAATGAATTCATGTTTCCTTCAAATAAGATACCATACATTCAATTACATCTATTTTTCTACCATATTCCCAACCATACGTCTGTGACATTTTCAAGGTGGATCCCTGAAGATGACTAATAAAATAAGTTATGGACATTCAATTTCAGCTATCTATATAAGCAGTCTGCGGTCCTGATCATATTGGAACTCCTTGCTATATGTCACTCTGATTGTCTTCATCTAATAACATATTTTCATATTTGAAATAAAAGCTCCAAACCTATAAATGATACACATAGTCACGCTTACTCCTATATATTTATGTTGTTCAAGGCTCCAACTCCCATGACTCCATTAAGGCAAAACCCACTCCCACCATCACTGACTAAGTGCCACCTCGTTGCCACTGCCGCCTTTTCAAATGAGTTCCAATAGGCCTACAGGGTTGTTGGATGGTTGCTTGGACAGTTTCTAAGGCTGTATTTGCTGTTATTGTTGAACACCACTTTATTTCAGATGCTGCATGATTAGCTACTTAGCTAGCTAGCATTAATGTTACCACCCAAAAATTCTGGCTTCATCATTAGAGACTAGGATTCAGTATTGATTTTATGTAATGTCATAATACATTTTGTTTTTTAACAACCCTACATGTCTTTTGCGATGTTGTTTAATTAAGACAGTCGCTAAGATTAAAACTCGGCATGGGAAAGTTATTGGCGTCTGTTTTAATTGCCATGCTTTGATTGTTCTCTCTTTCAAGTCCCAAGCAGTGAGTTGAATAACTAGCTTGTTTATTGTTATCAGATTTATTTGGAGTAGACTACGGCCAGATAGTAGCCTGTGAGAGTTCTGGGTTAATTCGAAGAACTGTTGTTTCTGTCATTATGATCTATCCAAGGTTATTAACATTATGTTCAACAGTAATATTAACATTTTGACAAATTTATTATATTTATATCTATTTTTAATAGTCATTGTTATTATTTGTCAATATTCATCAATTATCTGAATTGGTGACTCTGTTCTCTCTGGGCTGACTCCACCTCCTAAGGTCAAAATTTAAAAAAGTTATATATATTTATTGTTTTAACAATTCATAAAATAGGGAATTGAAATTCAGTACAACAATGTTCCTGTTTAAATCTCATCTGGCCAGCTTGTGCAAGTCCTGTTGCCATGGCTAGGCAGACTTTTTTGAAATATATATTTGAAAAGTGTTAACCAAAATATACATAACTTAAGTGTTTCATTAGATTATGCAATTGTGGAAAAAAGTTTACAAAATAAAATTTATTTGTGCTTCTTCAACAGTGGCTGCCTTCTTCAATGGGACTAGAGTAGGAGATAAGCAAGAGAAGGATATTAAGGCCCTCAACATCCTAGAGAGGACTGGTCTAAGGTCCAATATCATCTGTAAAATAAGAAGAGTAAATACTAAAAATTTGACTAAACTTATAGACTCAAAAAACACTGCTTCCCTGCTCTGGATGTTTATACTTGGGTGTTTTGTAGCCTAAACCAACTTAGTGATAAATTCATTGTAAAAACTACAATACACTGTAACTCCTTTCATGGTTGTATTGTTCTTGTGACTATAAGAATGTATGTCGAGGAGTCTGATATAATTTGTTGAACTTTACCCAAAACCATTGTCGGGATACGATATAGATACCATTGTTGTCACGTAACTCAGTAGTTCAATATTCATCAATAAAACATGTTTGAATACTGAGTGCAACAGTACAATAAAAAACATGGACAGTATTATCACTAGTAGGACTACATACATAACAGTAGTTGTCAGTATGAATGGAAAACTGGACTGTTACTTGTGTAATGATCACTAGTAGGATAATCCTTACAGTAGTTATCAGTATAATGACAACATGGACAGTTAATTATCATTAGTAGGCTACACTACACCAGACACCATTAGTAACTCCATTACCAATAACAGGGGAGTTAGCATGTCTTGGGGTGTGATCCTTTGACCCTCTTCTAACTTACTCAATCATCCTTATTCACGATTCATTCAGGATGATCGGTAGTCATGGTACATCCACATTAATGTAGACGTGTTTAGAAAATCATATTATATTCTTATTTACAATAAACAGTGATGAAAATAACACAAATGAATTTATTTACATTAGTTTGTAGAGTCATTAAGCTTGATGTAGTCATCCACGGAATATGAGACCAAATATACCTAAACCCTGCCTACTCTTATTTATAAGAGTCTATTAAGAGGTGTCAGTCAATTTGATCACTACTTAAAAAAATAAAAAAAATTTTATTTAACCAAATATTTTGTCTCGAGCAATTGTATTAAGTATATATTCATAACATTTTTGGAGAATATAATATAGCTCGTATTTGAATACTTATTTTATGCAGTCTTTATTGCCATCTTTATTTTTTTTTTTCAAGGGTGTCAATAATTTCGGACCCACTGATTGACTATCTGAAGCACTAAATAAATACACAGTAGACCTAATTTCCTGTTAGCATAAATGAAGTTAAATCTTTTCTTAACATGCATACATGTAACTACAGTAGTCATCAATACAATACAACTAATTGTATAGAATGTGGCTAGGGTGTACCCCTCTTACAAGAACTGAAAAACATTAATGTTTTATAGACTGTAGAATATACCAACTCTCCTGCATTTTAGGCCATATTTATCTGATTTGGAGAATTGAATTCATTAAACTTAGACTGTAATTCATTAACACCTGAACTCCAGGTCGAGAGAAAGATGGCGTTCCCAGAGTGTTTTTTCTGCAGTTTGTTCTACGAACATTAGGAACTGTATTCATGAATACGCCTCAGAGTGCTGATCTAAGGAATCAGCTATAGAATGAACCAGGGTTTAACAAGAAATTTGTGGAGTGGTTGAAAAATTAGTTTTAATGACTCCAACCGAAGTGTATGTAAACTTCCGACTTCAACTGTATGTATGTATCTATGTACAGTTGAAGTCGGAAGTTTACATATACTTAGGTTGGAGTCATTAAAACTCGTTTTTCAACCAGTTCAGTTCACTTAAGAGGGTTAACATTATGATGGAAGTTAGAGGTACATTTACTGGTAAAAATGCCCTGACTAGTATGTGACTAAAATGACTGTGGCTAAAACTAGACTAATATTTTCCAGAGTTTTAGTCAACTGAAAATAACAAAAAAATTATGGATGAAATGACAAAAATGTGACAAGACTAAAATGTATTTTAAGACTAAAACTAAGACTAAATATAAAATAACTGTAAAAATGAACACTGGTTGGGGCACACGAGGGAGACTTTTCATTGATGGGATATTGCTTGAATTGTAAACTAGTCCCTCATCACTAACAACTCGCTCGAATGTCTGTTGTCACACTGGCTGATGTCAGAGGGTGACTTCCATAGCGGCCAGGGGAACAACTTCGGGACACACGCATTACTTTAAAAATATTACAACGAGCATCAAATTGTAATTGATAAATACCCTCTGTCGTTTTACAAGATATACATTTCAGCAACAGTTAAACATTTTATTTGGGAGGGATTACGTGTCACGCCTTGAAATCAAACCAAACAAATTCACGTCATTAGGCACCCTTTCCATAATTTGTTATGAAATTGTGCAAACTCCAACCATATCGCAGTGAAAGTCACAGGCTGACGACACAGCTTGAGTCACGTGCGCGAGCATTGTAAAATACATTTACAAATCTATGTTATTCAATTATTGCACCCACACTGCTCGCGCGAGCCAACAAGCATCTGCGTTGCCAAGGCTAAAATAGAAGTCAGTTCTATTTGTGATGGGGATCGCGCTGCAAGTCCTGCCTCTCCCATCTCCTCATTGGTTTATAGAAGCAGGTAAGATGAACGAGGTCAGTGGCGGTAATGCACCTAATTTATGAAAGTTGTCAATCGCAATATAAAGTCAATAGAACAAAAAGCCTGGAAGGAGGAGAGATGACTAGAAACGATTTGGTTGATCATTTATGTGTGGATTAATTGGCGGAGTAGAGGACCTTGTGCATTTCAGGTAAAATAACAACTCAATGTTTAAGTCCCATGGCAAATTAGCTAGCAACAGCAAGCTAGCTAAATTGCCATAAATGTTTAATGCTTTTCGACCTGCCCCCAAATTAAAATAATTGGTTTGTTTTGATATTTTAACCTGCGGATCATGATCGCGTTTGGTGTGTGGGGACAAAAAACATTTATGCACGATGGCGCACGCAGCCCCTTTGGGTTCCGTGTTATCATACCACTTCACTGTGACGCCGGCAGCGTCGCTTGCTCGTTCGATGTCTATTGGAGCATCAAATTAGACCCAATTGATAATTTTTACTCCCTCCGCTTTGGGACACTGTCACTTCCTGGCCATAGAGGCTTTTATTCTCTATTTTGGTTAGGCCAGGGTGTGACTAGGGTGGGCATTCTATGTTCATTTTCTATGTTTTGTATTTCTTTGGTGTTTGGCCAGGTGTGGTTCTCAATCAGAGGCAGCTGTCTATCGTTGTCTCTGAGAGCCATACTTAGGTAGCTTTTTCCCACATGGTTTTGTGGGTAGCTGCTTTCTGTTTTTGTGTCTGCACCAGACAGAACTGTTTCGGTTGTTCTCTTTGTTGATTTGATATTCATTGTTCAGTTCAACTAATACAAGATGAACACGTACCACGCTGCACCTTGGTCCTCGCCTTCTTCCACCAACAGCCGTTACAGAACTACCCACCACCAAAGAACCAAGCAGCATGGAAAAGAGGACTGGACATGGGAGGACATTCTAGACTGCAAGGGATCCTACACATGGGAGGAGATCCTGGCAGGAAGGGATCGCCTCCCATGGGAACAGGTGGAGGCAGCCAGGAGAGCGGAGGCATCAGGAAAAGGGAACCGGCGATACGAGGGAACACGGCTGGCAAGGAAGCCCGAGAGGCAGGGGGAGTGTGACAGAGTCAGGTTGGAGACCTGAGCCAACTCCCCGGGCTTACCGTGGCGATCATGGGACTGGTCAGGCCACGGGCTATAGGATGAAATTGGAGGTGAGCGAAGGAAGCGAAGCCGAGACTGTGAAGGATTTGATGGGGAGATTGGAGGAGAGAGCAATGAGAGAGCTGCTGTGTTGGTGCATGAGGGACGACATCTTCCCGACGGAGCGTGTCCGCGATTTGATGTCACCTGAGTCAGCTCTCCATACTCGTCTTGAGGTGCGTGCTAGCCGTCTGGTGAAAACTGTGCCAGCCCCACGCACCAGGCCTCCTGTGCGCCTCCCCAGCCCTGCACGTCCTGTGCCAGCTTGGCGCTACAGATCTCCAATGTGTGCTCTGAGTGCTACATTCCAGCTTCCCGCATCTGCCGGGCTAGGGTGAGGATCCAACCAGGACGGATGGTGCCAGCCCTGCTCTCCAGACCTCCAGTGCGTCTCCTCGGGCCAGGATATCCTGCGTCGGCTCTGCGTACTGTGTCTCCAGTGAGTCTGCACAGCCCAGTGTGTCCTGTGCCTGCGCCCCACACGCGCCGGGCTAAAGTCACGATCCAGCCAAGACGGGTTGTGCAAGCCCTTAGGTCGAGACCTCCAGTGCGCCTCCACGGACCGGTCTATCCTGTGTCTCCTCCACGGACCAGACCTCCAGTAGGTCTCCCCAGCCTGGTGAGTCCTGTGCCTGTTCCCAGAACCAGGTCTCCCCAGCCCGGAGCTGCCAGAGTCTCCCTCCAGTCCGGAGCTGCCAGAGTCTCCCGCCTGTCCGGAGCTGCCAGAGTCTCCCGCCTGTCCGGAGCTTGCCAGAGTCTCCCTGCCAGTCCGCGAGCTGCCAGAGTCTCCCGCCTGTCCGGAGCTGCCAGAGTCTCCCGCCTGTCCGGAGCTGCCAGAGTCTCCCGCCTGTCCGGAAGCTGCCAGGAGTCTCCCGCCTGTGTCTCCCGCCTGTCCGGAGCTGCCAGAGTCGCCCGCCTGTCCGGAGCTCCAGTGCAACCCTTCAGTCCAGAGGCGCCCTTCAGTTAAGAGGCGCCCTTCAGTCCGGGGTCGGCGGCGAGGGTCCCCGCTCCAGAAGCGCCACCTAAGTGGGCCACGCCTAAGGTGGAGCGGGGTCCACGTCCCGCACCAAAGCCGTCGCTGTAAAGAAGGCCCACCAGGACCCTCCCCTTTAGAGTCAGGTTTTGCGGCCTGAGTCCACACCTTTGGGGGTGGGTACTGTCACACCCTGGCCACAGAGAGGCTTTTATTCTCTATTTTGGTTAGGCCAGGGTGTGACTAGGGTGGGCATCCTATGTTCATTTTCTATGTTTTGTATTTCTTTGGTGTTTGGCCGGGTGTGGTTCTCAATCAGAGGCAGCTGTCTATCGTTGTCTCTGATTGAGAGCCATACTTAGGTATCTTTTTCCCACATGGTTTTGTGTGTAGTTGCTTTCTGTTTTTGTGTCTGCACCAGACAGAACTGTTTCGGTTGTTCTCTTTCTTGTTTTGCTATTCAGTGTTCAGTTCAACTAATAAAAGATGAACACGTACCACGCTGCACCTTGGTCCTCACCTTCTTCCACCAACAGCCGTTACAGACACTTGAGATAACGACGGAAGCACTTGTGAACACACAAATCGAGGGACTAGGGACAAGGGAAAGAGACTGGTTTGGGATTCAGGAAATGTGTATTTTCTAGTACTTCTTGAAAATGTACTATTATGTCATTGCACTACCAGAATTTGTTTTAGAATGACTGTTTTTAGAAATGAAAAATAGTTGATTAATAATCATTTTCGATAATGTGAAGACATATTATTCAGCATCGAAGTGTAAAAAGTAAAAAAGTAAATTGAGAGTAAAGTAACGTAACACGTGAAGTACATATAAAGCAGGTGGGCAAACTTATTTTTCTCAAGGACCACATTCAGCTTTCGAAACCAAGTGAAGGGCCACATACTATATGCCTGACAAAACACATGAAGCCTTTGTTCTAGTAGTGTACTGTAGGTATACATAAACTGCTAAGATTGCAGAACAATTCTGTCACTGTACTACTTCTACCCACAATCTGACTCACTCACAGCCACAAAAAGTGCAAACTTTTGAAATATGAAAAACATGTTTATATGACTGGAAACAGCAGACGTCTGATAAAGACCATCTCTAATCCTAAAGTACAATCTGAATGACACAAATAAGAGCAACAAGTAAATTATTTGAGTTCATATTGAATGGCCTGTTTATGACAGCATATTATGGAATACTTATCATTTCACCTCCACCCTTAAAAATAACATTGTTAGCCACATACAGAGCAAACACAAAACAATATTTGGTTTCATGTTGATATGTAGATGGTCTATAACTCTTTATATTAAAGCAGATTACTGAACAGTTCTCAAATCATCTCAGCCCAAATAAAGTACAATCTGAGCCATTGTAGTAAGCATTCAATGTCAAATGAATGGGGACAAGACCAGTATCCAAGTGCATTACTGAAAGCCTAGCCTACCCCACTTGGTGATTTCAGTCTTAATGTGAGCAATGGGTCTGGTCAGCACTCTTGTAAAGGGCATCAAAGTCTGGTGTTACTTCTGAAGTAACAGAACAGCTGACAAGTGGTTTGTTAAATTTGATCTGTGACGGGATTTGTTGTAGTTCATGACTGATTAAGTTTGTTCACACACATATGTGGATCTGAATAAAACCAGCATCCTCTGGGCGTGATTTTTCATGTTTGGAAACTGTTTTATTCAGTGAGCCATAAAACTGGTATTTTGTGGCTGTGTTGTACTTCTCCTTCAAAGCACTATGACACTGGATGTCAATGAGCTCCAGTTGTGTGTCAGGTGGTGCTTTCTAGCTGTCGAAAGACAGGGGGCATGATACAACCTCCAGCTCAGTCTCAACCTTGCCAAAGTCTATTGTATGTCTCAGTGTGGCACTGCTATGTGGGCGCATTCAGTGCGGCCAGTGTCGGGGAATGAGTGAGAGACCGGCGGCGGCTCAGGGGCGGCAGTGTAGCCTAGTGGTTAGAGCGTTGGACTAGTAACCGAAAGGTTGCAAGTTCAAATCCCCAAGCTGACAAGGTACAAATCTGTCGTTCTGCCCCTGAACAGGCAGTTAACCCACTGTTCCTAGGCCGTCATTGAAAATAAGAATTTGTTCTTAACTGACTTGCCTAGTTAAATAAAGGTAAAATAAAAAAATAAAATAAAAATTGTCTGTAGAACAACATACATTTGGCCTTGAATTTTCACATTGGAATACAGTTCATGCACAAAAACAGAATTTCACATTTAGATCATTCAGATTACCCAATATGTTGTTACGTTCCCCAGTTTCTGTGTTGTAGTTTGTATTTGAGTGTGTGTGTTTCAGGAGATGGCTTCCTGTCCACACCGAAAGCAAAGTCGCCCAGCCAGTCTGTGTCTTTCAACTCTGAGAAGTCGTCAGCTTTATCAACCGTGTCAAGGAACATACCTATCTCCCTTCTCAGTTCCCACACGGCGAAATACTTTTCCCAGGCTTAGCCAGTGCACATTTGAATGGTACAACAAGTCCTGATGCTCTGCCTCTGTGTCATTGAGCAGATGAATGAACTGACTATGGTAAAGCCTCATTGCCCGTTTCAAGTTGTACAACCACTTTGACAACATTGTCCAGCTTTAACACACTTTTACACAGGGCTTCCTGATGAATAATACAGTGAAGAAATATAAATTCCTCAGAGTTAGTGCTTTCTTCTTTTACATTGTCTTGTAATCTTTTTATTAGGCCAATGTTTTTACCGGTTAGATTTGATTTCCATCTGTGATGTTTGCTCCACGACAGATTCATTTTTTAGCATTTTTAGCATGCTTGCTCTAAAAATGATGATTGCGATTATATTCCTTAAAAGCGGCAACACTTTCTTGTGTCCAATACTAGTAAAAAAAAAAAGGATTTTGCTGTCCATTCTACATTCAGAGACCATTTTTCTCATTTTCGCTGGCATTCATTTTTCACGTCAAAAGTCTTCAAGCAATGAAGTGGCTTTGATGACTGAGCATATTCTGAATCTGACTGTAGGTCCAAATACAGAGCGTGCTGCCAGGCTACAGCACCATCTATTGGAGGTTGTTTGTACATCATGGAATGAGTCATTTTAGGCCAAAAAACGTTAACTAAAATATAATCATATTTAATACATTTAAAAAATGTCTCGCTGGCCGGATTGAAGTGCCTGGGCCGTACTTTGCCCCCCTTGACATAGAGTATAAAATAGTACAAAGTGGGTGCAATTCATACTGAAAACATCCCACAACTATGTATTTGATGTACATTTCAAGCACTTAGGAAAAATGTATTGCTTTTGTTTTTAAGTATACTAAATGGACTGTATTTTCAGGACTTCATTTTGGCAAGGTAAACAAGACAATGAGGAAGTAACTGACTCCAGTAAAGTCAATAAGAGGCTTGTGTGGTCCATATATGAATAACACTTTACATAAATATGGAATAAGAATGTGTAAATAAAATGTATTATCTTACTTCTCTTCTGGAGTTGACTTCACCTCCTTGTAAAAGGGAGGGGGATCCATTGACTGGTCACTCTTTATCGACAGACAGCTTGGAGTTGATGTGTCTGTTCTCTCCATATGGACCCTGTAAGTTATTTACATTTAACATTCAAGTCATTTAGCAGACACTCTTATCCAGAGAGACTTACACTTAGTACATTGATCTTAAATTAGTAATTAAATATAATGAAGGGTGGGAATAGCAAACATACATCAATGAATTCATGTTTCCTTCAAATAAGATACCATACATTCAATTACATCTATTTTCTACCATATTCCCAACCATACGTCTGTGACATTTTCAAGTAGGATCCCTGAGATGACTAATAAAATAAGTTATGGACATTCAATTTCAGCTATCTATATAAGCAGTCTGCGGTCCTGATCATATTGGAACTCCTTGCTATATGTCACTCTGATTGTCTTCATCTAATAACATATTTTCATATTTGAAATAAAAGCTCCAAACCTATAGAATGATACACATAGTCAGCTTACTCCTATATATTTATGTTGTTCAAGGCTCCAACTCCCATGACTCCATTAAGGCAAAACCACTCCCACCATCACTGACTAAGTTGCACCTTTCGTAGCCACTGCGCCCCTTTTCAAAATGAGTTCCAATAGGCCTACAGGGTTGTTGGATGGTTGCTTGGACAGTTGCTAAGGCTGTATTTGGCTGTTATTGTTGAAACCACTTTATTTCAGATGCTGCATGATTAGCTACTTAGCTAGCTAGCATTAATGTTACCACCAAAAATTCTGGCTTCATCATTAGAGACTAGGATTCAGTATTGATTTTCATGTAAATGTCATAATACATTTTGTTTTCTAACAACCCTACATGTCTTTTGGAATGTTGTTTAATTAAGACAGTCGCTAAGATTAAACTCGGCATGGAAACGTTATTGGGTCTGTTATATTGCCATGCTTTGATTGTTCTCTCTTTCAAGTCCCAGCAGTGAGTTGAATAACTAGCTGTTATTGTTATCAGATTTATTTGGAGTAGACTACGGCCAGATAGTAGCCTGTGAGAGTTCTGGGTTAATTCGAGAACTGTTGTTTCTGTCATTTATGATCTATCAAGGTTATTACATTATGTTCAACAGTATATTGAACATTTTGACAAATTATTATATATATCTATTTTTAAATAGTCATGTTTATATTTGTCAATATTCATCAATTATCTGAATTGGTGACTCTGTTCTCTCTGGGCTGACTCCACCTCCTAAGTCAAATTTAAAAAGTATATATATATATATTGTTTTACAATTCATAAAATAGGAATTGAAAATTCAGTAACAACAATGTTTCCTTGTTTAAATCTCATCTGGCAGCTTGTTGCAAGTCTGTTGCCATGGCTAGCAGACTTTTGAATAATATATTTGAAAATGTAACCAAAATATACATAACTTAAGTGTTTCATTAGATATGCAATGTGGAAAAAGTTTACAAAATAAAATTTATTTGGTGCTTCTTCACAGTTGGCTGTCTTCTTCAATGGACTAGAGTGAGTGAGATAGAGCAAGAGAAGGATATTAGGCCTCAACATCCTAGAGAGGACTGGTCTAGTCCAATATCAATCTGTAAATAAGAAGAGTAAATACTAAAAATTTGACTAAACCTTATAGACTCAAAAACACTGCTTCCCTGCTCTGGGAGTTTATACTGGTGTTTTGTAGCCTAAACCACTTAGTGATAAATTCATTGGTAAAAACTACAATACACTGTAACCTCCTCTTCATGTTGTATTGTCTTGTGACTATAAGAATGTATGTCGGGAGTCTGATATAATTTGTTGAACTTTACCCAAAACCATTGTGGGGATACTGTACATAGATACATTGTTGTTCACTAACTCAGTAGTTCAACTATTGCATCAATAAAACATTGTATTGAATACTGAGTGCAACAGTACAATAAAAACATGGACAGTAATTATCACTAGTAGGCTACATACACTACAGTAGTTGTCAGTATAATGAAAACATGGACTGTACTTGTGTAATGATCACTAGTAGGATACACTACAGTAGTTATCAGTATAATGACAACATGGACAGTAATTATCATTAGTAGGCTACACTACACCAGACACCATTAGTACTCCATTACCAATAACAGGGGAGGTTAGCATGTCTTGGGGGTGTGATCTTTGACCCTCTCTAACTTACTCAATCATCCTTATTCACGATTCATTCAGGATGATCGGTAGTCATGGTAACATCCACATTAATGTAGACGTGTTTAGAAACATATTATATTCTTATTTACAATAAAAGTGACTGAAAAATAACACAATGAATTATTTACCATTAAGTTTGTAGAGTCATAAGCTTGATGTAGTCATGCCAGGAATATGAGACCAAATACTAAACCCTGACTACTTTATTTATAAGAGTCTTTAAGGGTGTCAGTCATTTTGATCACTACTTAAAAAAAAAAAAAAATATTACCAAATATTTTTCTCTGAGCAATTGTATTAGTATAGATTCATCACTTTTTGGAGAATATAATATAGCTCAGTATTTGAATTACTTATTTTATGCAGTCTTTATTGCTCATCTTTATCAAGGGTGTCAATAATTTCGGACCCCACTGATTTGACATATCTGAGACAAATAAATACACAGTAGAATACATTTCCTTGTTACATAATGGAAGTTAATCTTCTAACATGCATACATGTAACTACAGTAGTCATCAATACAATACAACTCAATTGTATGAGATGTGGACTAGGGTGTACCCCTCTTACAAAACTGCAAAAAACATTAATGTTTATAGACTGTAGAATACACCACTCTGCCATTTTAGGCCATATTTATCTGATGGAGAACTGTGATTCATTAACTTAGACTAGTAATTCATTAACACCTGACCCAGGTCGAGAGAAAGATGGCGTTCCAGAGTGTTTTTTTCTGCAGTTGTTCTACGAACATTAGGACTGTATTCATGAAACGCCTCAGAGTGCTGATCTAGGATCAGCTATGAAATGACAGGGTGGGACCTGACCCGAGATTGTGCTCCGACTCTTAGATTCTTTATGAAGGCCCAGATCTCACAACGCCTGGAGAAGTATTTAACACTTCAGGAAACCCGGTTCTGTGACATATCTATCTTCTGAGACTCACAGCTCATCTGCAAAACAGACGATCTGGATGACATGGTGTTTCCTTGTCCTGGGGTATCAAACAGGGTAAAATAACAGCTGCTTAGTACTTATTTAAACATTTGTAAAGGCTCGTCCCAACCGGGACTGATGTCGAAAAATCCTAAATGTATTTTTTTTTTTTTTTTTTTTTTTACAGATGACAAAAATTCTGATTCAGAATTGCAAAACGGTATGTCATCCACTGTGATGGGAAAGTTATGCTGCTTTCAAAGTTGATAAACTTGTTATCCTACTTAGGAGACTAGAAATATTTGGTTGAGTATTAAAAAGCTCTTCTTTGTTGTCGCCTATTCAGCATCATTCACATCGTCTTAACCTATAGACCCCCCACCCATCTCCTTAACAATTCACATGGAAACACATTGTCAACCGTCAGCATGGTCAACCCCTCCATTATCATATAAACACATTGCCAACCGTCAGCATGGTCAACCCCTCCATTACCATATAAACACATTGCCAGCCGTCAGCTTGGTCAACCCCTCCATTATCATGTACACGCATGGAAAACCCCTCCATTATCATATAAACACATTGCCAACCGTCAGCATGGCCAACCCCTCCATTATCATYTAAACACATTGCCAACCGTCAYCATGGTCAACCCCTCCATTATCATATAAACACATTGCCAACCGTCAGCATGGTCAACCCCTCCATTATCATGTACACGCATGGAAAACCCCTCCATTATCTCAGCCAATCATGGCTAGCCAGGACTAATCCTTTCTTTCTCCCTCTATAGCTCAGTGATTTCTCCTTGGCTAAACTAGGCTCATAATTGTAACATTTGTATTCATTTTTAGGGATCCTATACAAGTTTAGAATTATGGCACATGAAAGATCACATGTTCAATAATGCATTTCTTTCAGGAACTAGCGTAATCCACTCCACGTTTAGCTGGAGTGTTAAAATGAACAATTATCTCATGTGGGTGTAAGGATTGTCAAGCTGATTAGCGAGTACCACGTCCTCTTGATTCAACTCATACCAACTCACACACATGACCGCCCTCCTGCAGCATCTCACTAGTCTTGCCACGGAAAAGCTACAGTAACTATTAAGGGGTGTGAGTGGGGACAATTCAGGCTGAGTAGTGAGTTTCACACATTCCTATTTGATACAGGGGCATTAGTGGAGGAAGGGGACGACCATCCTCAGTGAATTTCATAAAATGTTTAATTGTAAGACATTTAAAAAGTTATCCTTTTTAGATAAAACTATACTAAATATAATCACGTCACCAAATAATTGATTAAAATACACTCTCTTGCAAATAAGGTCTACAGTAGCCTCAGCAGCACTCTGTAGGGTAGTACCATGGTGTAGCCAGAGGACAGCTAGCTTCCGTCCTCCTCTGGGTACATTGACCTCAATACAAAACTTAGGAGGCTCATGGTTCTGACCCCCTTCCTTATACTTACACAGTAATTATGACAATTTCCGGAGGACATCCTCCAACCCTATCAGAGCTCTTGCAGCATGAACTGACATGTTGTCCACCCAATCAAAGGATTGGGTGGACAACAATTAATATAGTACTGAAAGCATTAGCTACATCTAGCTAGCACTACAGTTTATAAAACGTGGTGAGTAGTTGACTCAAAGAGAGAGAAAGACAATAGTTGAACAGTTTAACAAATTCATTTCTTCCAAAATTAACGAGAAGCGAGAGAGAAATAGAGAGCAAGATTTTGATTTTTTCCCCAGTTTCACTTACTTAGCCAGCAAATGCAGCTAGCTAGTTTAGCCTACTGAAACACCCTGCTCAAACAGAGGGATGCTATGTTAGCTAGCTTGCTATGACTTTCCAATACAACACTCAAACTCTTCCAAGTCAAGGTAAGCTTTTGGTATTACATATTTATTGCTACCAGGGCCCACAAGGTGTAACTGCTGACTGACTGTAACTTACACTGTCATCCAATATGCTGTAATAAAAATAAGACCATGCTCATGAACAACAAAAAAATCATCCTCCCTTATCTTTACCATCACTGATGGGCATAGTACAAATATAAGCTACGGCCTGATGTTAATTGTAAAACCCTTTTCGTGAACTTGAATGTGCACAATTAGCATGACAATGTCCTGGTGCATTTCGAGTCGCCTAGAGCAAATGTAGGTTATTACACAGTTTATACCATGTCATCTAGATCACCCTAGAGATCACAAGGTCTAAGAATGAGTCAGCACAGCATCAGTCTGTAAATATAAAACAGACACTTCTGTTACTGACAGTATGAAGAGAGCACCTGACAGAAACTGACCATATAATCATAAAGACATCTGAACTCAAGTGCACTTGTTTGGAGGTTATACCTTGTCCTTTATGATTCTTATTAGATAAAGTAATGATATGTCAAAAGTATTTTAACATATTAACAAATATTATATTATTTCTAAATATAAGGTTCTGTCATCAACAGTTTAAAATGATTGTGACAAACAGACTCAAGTCATACGTTGTCATAGTTTTGATGGACTGAAATACATTTGGTAAAAATTAAATGATGACCAACAAAATAATAATTAACATAAATTAATCTTCCTTGAGTATGTTCAAGTTGAATTGTCTACACGCACCGTATATTTGAACTTTTAACAATCTTTGACATTTTCTCTAAAACCGTTTGGCAGTAGACTGAGGGTCACTTTCAATGACACGTTAGTACGGTACCTGTTTGATGAACAACAGTAAAACACTTCTTAATTACAGAACACATATAGTAGAAACAATGAACAAGATAACTTCATGAAAACTATTTTAACGTTTTAGTGGTACATGTGTACACATTCAGGCACAAACAACCCTATTACTGACATTAAAGAAAGCACAGCACATGATAAATCATGCTACACCACATAAAGCCAGAAAGTCACTAAATATCTTTGACTGACTACGTTTTTGGGGGAAAATACTCAATAATGATCAACAACCAAATCACTACCAGGTGTGAAACTCAACCTTCAGTAAATATTCCCAATATCAATATATTCCATTTCTTTACCATTCTCTCTAACACCATTTTGATGAAAGACTGAGGGCCACTTTCAATGACAGTCAATCAAGTTATTCCAACTACTGATCATCAACAACAGAGCATATCTTAATCACAAAACACATCCAGTAACACATTATTAATCAAATAAAAAATGTTAACTTTTTTAATTTCAGCCTATGCTTTATTCGAACAGATTAAACACTGGAAAAGAGACAGATGGCTCAAAACAACATATAATTAATGAATGCAAATGTCAAATGATTGATCAGATACATACCTGGAAGAAGCCCAGGTGCTCAGCCTGACTGAACCACTTGCTGTTCAAAGACTAGTTGGGCTTTCCATGCATTGTTATTGTATAACTTTATAGGCCGTAAAGAGAGCTATTAAAACTGTCTACAGTATGACATGTTTTCCAGACTTTGTACCACCGTTAAGTTACATTAGGTCCTCACTCAATGTGAATGTGTGTGTCTCACCTAATTGTATGTGAGAACAAATGAATATGTCTGTACAGTGGAGGGTGCAAGCGTATTTGAAGATTGTGTGTGTCCGTTGCTTATTTGTTAGTAAGAGGTATGCACTATGCAAGCAGTGGGTTCTGTCACACTATGCAGGCAGTGGGTTCTGTCACACTATGCAGGCAGTGGGTTCTGTCACACTATGCAGGCAGTGGGTTCTGTCACACAATGAGCACTGGTTCTGTCCCCACTATGGCAGGCAGTGGATTTCTTCACACTAAATGCAAGCATGGTTCTGTCACACTATGCAAGCAGTGGGTTCTGTCACACTATGCAGGCAGTGGGTTCTGTCACTCTATGCAGGCAGTGGGTTCTGTCACACTATTCAGGCAGTCCGTTCTGTGACACCTTGCAGGCAGTCCGTTCTGTCACACTATGCAGGCAGTGGGTTCTGTCACACTATTCAGGCAGTCCGTTCTGTGACACCTTGCAGGCAGTCCGTTCTGTCACAGACACTTCTCTACTTTGTGGACAATATATGTGTCATTGACCTTGGATTGGAGATATAAAGTACAGTAAAGAAGACAGTGCCAGAGTCAGCAGACAATCCCTCTGGAAATATTGATGTACAATTTAACTTGATGTATTTGTGTCTTTTGACAGTTAATGTTGATATTTTTACTGGGAAGAGGGCATGGTTCACAACTACATATATATAGGTAGCTCAGGTTTTCTTGAAATGACGGGACAATCTCAACTTTTTTCACATGTGTTTCTCAGTATTAACATTTTAAAGATACATTTTGAGACCAGAGTATAAGCGGTCAGATCACGTAAAGCACAGGTGTCAAACTCATTCCACGGAGGCCTGTGTGTCTGTGTGTCTGTGGGTTTTCGCTCCTCCCTTGTACTTGATTGATGAATTAAGGTCACTAATTAGTAAGGAACTCCACACACCTGGTTGTTTAGGGCTTATTTGAAAGGAACAACCAAAAACCTGCAGACACCAGGCCAGGGCTATTCAACTCTTACCCTAAGAGGTTCAGAGCTGGTTTTCTGTTCAACCTGATAATTAATTGTACACACCCGGTGTCCCAGGTCTGAGTCCCTGATTAGAGGGGAACAATGAAAAAATGCAGTAGAACTGGCTTCGGGGTCCAAAGTTGAGTTTGAAGGCACTAGGCCCTCCATGAAATGAGTTTGACACCCATGATATAAAGGAACAACCTCTTTATTTCTCATAAAATACAACTGACTGGATTTATGTAAACTCAGTCAGAAACCATAAAAGGAATTTAATTTCTACATGTATTGTCCAACAAGTTTTCAAAAGGTATTGATTGTTTAATTCTAACATTACATTATTTAAATATGTATTAGACCCACTCTAGACCCAATCCAATTTGCATACCGTCCCAACAGATCCACAGATGACACAATCTTAATTGCACACCACACTGTTCTTTCCCACCTTGTAACGGGTGTTGTCGTCTGAAGAGGAAGAATCGGACCAGGGCGCAGCGTGGTAAGTGTTCATGACTTTTATTTCAACTGAACACTAGAACAAAATAACAAAGTGCAAAATGAAACCGAAACAGTCCTGTCAGGTGCAGAAAACACTAAACAGAAAATAACTACCCACAAAATACAGGTGGGAAAATGCTACCTAAGTATGGTTCCCAATCAGAGACAACGATAGACAGCTGCCCCTGATTGAGAACCATACCCGGCCAAAACAAAGAAATACCAAAACATAGAAAAATGAACATAGAATGCCCACCCAAATCACACCCTGACCAAACCAAAATAGAGACATAAAAAGCTCTAAGGTCAGGGCGTGACACACCTGGACAAAAGGAACACGTATGTGAGAATGCTGTTCATTGACTACAGCTCAGTGTTCAACACCATAGTGCCCACAAAGCTCATCACTAAGCTAAGGACTAAACACCTCCCTCTGCAACTGGATCCTGGACTTCCTGACGGGCCGCCCCCAGTTGGTAAGGGGAAGTAACAACACATCTGACACGCCAGGCTTCCCAGCATTACGCACTCCTGCCACCATCATTACGCACACCTGCCTTCCCCATCACACGCATCAGATATTATTAGACTCACCTGGACTCAATCACCTGTATCATTAACTCTCCATACAGTATATCTGTCTGTTCGCAAGGTCTGTTCCCCGCTTCAGGATTAATGTTCGTGTGTCGTTATGTTACCTGGTGCTGACGCTGTTCCTGTCCTGTTTAACGTCTGTGCTGCTTCTCATCTCCAGCGTCGGTCTTTACAACCTATCCCATCTGTGCTAAATAGGTTAACTTGGAACCATTTGCAGTCCACATTGTTCTAAGTAATTGCATGTCTTCAATAGTATTCATACTGATATAGGGGCTAGGCCTACTATAAATTGCATTATGGCTAAACATGGACATGCCAAACATTGTCAATAAGCAAGATTAAATTCATTGTTGATAAGGCCTAATAAGAGAARGAATAATTTGAATCAAATTCTAAACAAAACGAAACATCTTGTTTTAAATAGYCTATGTCACACTTACAGGCACCATCATTTCTCCTGTGGGTATATAATATTAAAACAATGCAGACTATGGAGGGTTTAACGCACATCCAAAACAGGACCTGCATGGCTAAAATAATCTGGGCCTGCCTACAATGCATAGATAAAAAGGGGAATGTCAGCTCACTGTTTACACCTCTCAAACCTGAAATTTTAATAAGGCTTTGGTGATTATGTTTTATTTCCACGCAGTCTCTGGAGCCAAACCCTTTATCGACAGTTTTGACTACTTCACGATTGCATTAGGCAGACATAAAATAAAGCTTTCATTGAGAGGAGGGGAGGCTATGCTTGGTTTCTAATCAAATACAATGAAATGGGGGAAAAACATGAGTTTTGTATGTTTCTAAATATGAAGTATARAGGCGCCAAAAGCACATTAGGATATTCTTGTTCCATGTGCATATTGGCTGTTTGAGTCACGGCTGGATAGGCTGCGTTTCTACTGTTAAAATTCATGACATGACCAACTGCATTACCTCTAAAACCAGCTTTTGGTTGGTTTTTGGTTGGTCTTTGGTTGCCAGTAACCCATTTTTTAAATTAGAAGATTGCTAACTAACGTTTGTTTGACACTAGCGCCGTCTTAATGCCATTCAAAAATCGAGCCCTTAACATCCTAAGAACCGTTTTTGGAAGAAAGGGTTCTCTGATGATTCTTTGGAAGGTAATAACTATTAATTGGAACCAAGAAGGGTTCCAAAGATGGGTTCCAAAGAAGAACCCTTCTTCTTCTGTTAGAAGGATTAATTTATCCTATCCTAGGTATTCCTTAAAGAGGTGGGGTTTCAGGTGTCTCCGGAAGGTGGTGATTGACTCCGCTGACCTGGCGTCGTGAGGGAGTTTGTTCCACCATTGGGGTGCCAGAGCAGTGAACAGTTTGACTGGGCTGAGCGGGAACTGTACTTCCTCAGAGGTAGGGAGGCGAGCAGGCCAGAGGTGGATGAACGCAGTGCCCTTGTTTGGGTGTAGGGCCTGATCAGAGCCCTAACCTTAACCCTTTTAGCTAACCCTTCCCCTAACCCTTTTAGCTAACCCTTACCCTGACCCTAACCGTAACCCTTTTCGCTGACCCTTTCCCTAACCCTAACCTTAACTCTTTTAGCTAACTAGAGCTTGATATGCCCCAGCTGTGGGCCCAGATGGGACTAATTGGGCTGGAGGGAAAATTTAACCCGTACCTCACCTCGGTGGCGCTATTTTCATCAATGGGCGATTGCTCAACGTGTAGCACGTAAGCCTCACCATCTGCTGCCCCAGGGTCGAGCCCCACTAAGGACGAACCAGTCATTTTTATCCAGCGCCTGGTAACCTTAGAAGCCCAAGTCCCAAATGGGACTAAAAGCCCAGCCCAGCCCTGGGCCTTTTATAAACATCCAGGCCTATAGGTATTTGACATTAAGCCTGACTGCAGGCACTCTGACTGGGACTCAGAGAATGGATTCCTCCCTTGACCTATAGACATCCAGGCCAGGGAACCTTAGAAGCCCAAGTCCCAGACAGTTTTTTTTTATCCAGGACATGGGAACATAACCAGGCCCTCCTCGGGGCTAAACAACCACCAATCGTTCGCCGAAGAGATGGTCACCTTCTGAGCATTAGAACCATGGTTCTGATGGACGGAGAACCCTCGAAACAGCCCGTTTCTACGTAACTGCACGGGTTACTGACTGTAGTAACAAGGCCTGGAAACAGAGGTCACACTGCCCATCAGGGGGGCAGAGCAGGCAGCCTCTGTGGAGGTTGGCTGCTCTATCCCCCTTTTTTTGGCCTACTGGGCAATGGCTGGCACCTGGAGCCATTTCCCCCACCAGGTGACCCGCCTGCTTTTCCGCTCATAGTCCACACGGGTTACCAGGTACTGGTGGAACTTTCAACCCGTGTCTCCACCTTTACTCGCTTGCTTGCACTCTCACAGTCCACCGTCTGCCCATATAGGTTGTACCTGGTAACCCATGTATTAGCCCCCAAAAAACGTTGGTTTTATCCGAAGCTAAGGCCCAAAGCGAGCCATGCATTTCAGGTCTGTATTTTAGTTTTATAGGGCGGCAGTAGATCAGTCTGGAGCCCAAGCCAAGTGACGACAGAGGGAGAAGCTGGGTGCATGAGCCCCCTATACTACCCAGCCGACGGTTAAAAACGAACCCCGGGATCAACCAAGTAGACCCCCGCAACGTAAAGGTTGTACCTGGGCGCGCTGAGCGGAGAACGGCCGGGGCACGGTCCTACCCCATGAGGGGAGGAGGCCCCAGTGCAATTTGTATGTGGCTGTTGCCAAACCACGCACTTCACATTGGCTATACCACTCAGACACACTCCTGTAATTAGCTGTGGAACACAGTCCTTCATCAGCATTGCCTTCTGACATTATGTGAAGGAATATCCGTACTCGGGACAGACTGGACCGGGTATTGTCAATGCGTTTTACTGAAGGGTTTTTACCCAGAAGGAAGCCTTCATATTCAGACAAAACGTCAAGTTTTTTACCTCGCTTCCGGGTAGACCCTCGAGCTTCAATCGTGGATGACACACCGTCGACCTCATCACTCTCGCTGCCCGTTGAAGTCCCCCCAATGTAGCCTTGCTCCCTCGGTTCCGACGTGTTCCACCACAGCTCTGACTTGTTGGCTGCGCCGCCGCCTCCGCCTGCTCACGCTCGTCCCCCAGCTGCTGCGCCATCGCTGCCGACTGCTCACCCTCGTCCCCCAGCTGCTGCGCCACCGCTGCCGACTGCTCACCCTCGTCCCCCAGCTGCTGCGCCTCTGATCACTCATTATAGCCCTCCAGCAGAGTTCCAGGGTTCTCCCTGGGCTCCAGCCGCGTTCCACCACCATCATTCCGCTGCATGTACTGCCCTGATTCGGGCTACTAATGTCAGTCGAAAGCCGGCTCGCTAGCATAGCATGCTTCCATTCGATAGTACCGGACTTAGGTTTATGGGCGACTTTTAAATGTCGATCTATCCGCCCGATGTTCTGCTTTGGACAAAGCCCACAGCCGCTTTTTGGTCTGCTGTTCATAGCTTCTCTCTCCTGCCTGCCTGCCTGCCTGCATGCGTGCCTGTTTGCTCCACCAACCAACAAACTAACCCTAACCATTCCCCTAACCCTAACCTTAACCCTTGCCCTAACCTTTTAACCCAACATTCTGTAAAAGGGAAAAGTTAAACACTATCACTCCATTGAATCTGAGAAATGTTTCAGTCAAAACAAACAGCAACTCACTATTAATGTACAGAAAACTTATAACAAACAAACGGGCCGATGATCCCAGTGCAGAAACTCCAGAGGGTATCTTCCACCACAGAAAATGTTCTGAATCACAGAGTATTCTAATGTCAGATATTTGCAACTATTCTCTGGTTGTAAGGGATTAGTTGCTCTATTGATCATTAAGAAACATATATTGACTGCAGTACTCTCACCTGTTAAAGTGTGTGTGTGTGTGTGTGTGTGTGTGTGTGTGTGTGTGTGTGTTATACCTCTAAAACCCCATTGTCCTGTACGTATTCTGTTCCCCCCAATCAGCATAATCAGTATTTGACAAAGATATGTAAAGTGTCCTTGTGGGTCAGTAGCCCTACACTGGTGTAATATTGGAGGTAGTGTCCTTGTGGGTCAAGTAGCCTACACTGGGTGTAATATTGAGTAGTGTCCTTGTGGGTCAGTAGCCTACACTGGGTGTAATATTGGAGTAGTGTCCTTGTGGACCAGTCAGCCTACCACTGGGTGTAATATTGGAGTAGTGTCCTTGTGGGTCAGTAGCTAACTGGGTGTAAATATTAGAGTAGTGTCCTGTTGTGGTCAGTAATTCTACACTGGGTGTAATATTTGGAGTAAATTATCCTTGTGGGTCAGTAGCCTACACTGGTGTAATATTAGAGTAAATTATCCTTGTGGGTCAGTATCCTACACTGGGTGTAATATTGGAGTAGAGTGTCCGTGTGGTCAGTAACAAACACTGGTGTAATATTAGAGTAGTGTCCTTGTGGGTCAGTATCTACACTGGGTGTAATATTGGATAGTGGGTCTTGTGGGTCCAGTACGCTACACTGGGTGTATATTTTGAGTAAGTGTCCTTGTGGGTCAGTACCTACACTGGGTGTAATATTGGAGTAGTGTCCTTGTGGACCAGTAGTCTACACTGGGTGTAAATATTGGAGTAACAGTGTCCTTGTGGACCAGTATCCTACACTGGGTGTAATATTGGAGTAAAGTGTCCTTGTGACCAGTATCCTACACTGGTGTAATATTGGAGTAAAGTGTCCTTGTGGTCAGTAACTCTACACTGGGTGTAATATTAGAGTAAATTGTCCTTGTGGACCAGTAGCCTACACTGGGTGTAATATTTAGAGTAGTGTCCTGTGTGGGTCAGTAGCCTACACTGGTTAATATTAGTAAAAAGTGTCCATGTGTGGCCAGTAGCCTACACTGGGTGTAATATTGGAGTAAATGTGTCCTTGGTGGACCAAGTTAAGCCCCTACACTGGGTGTAATATTGGAGTAAATTGTCCCTTGTGGACCAGTAGCCTACACTGGGTGTAATATTAGAGCAAAGTGTCCTTGTGGTTCAGTAGCCTACACTGGGTGTAATATTAGAGTAGTGGTCCTTGTGGGCAGTAGCCTACACTGGGTTAATATTAGGTAAATTTATCCTTGTGGACCAGTATCCTACACTGGGTGTAATATTGGGAGTAAAGTGTTCCTTGTGGGTCAGTAACCTACATTGGGTGTAAATATTGGAGTAGAAGTGTCCTTGTGGGTCAGTACCTACACTGGGTGTAATATTGGAGTAGAGTGTCCTTGTGGGTCAGTAACCTACACTGGTGTAATATTGGAGTAAAGTGTCCTTGTGGGTCAGTAAACCTACACTGGGTGTAATATTAGAGTAAGTGTCCTTGTGGACCAGTAACCTACACTGGGTGTAATATTGGAGTAAAGTGTCCTGTGGTCACAGTAACCTACACTGGGTGTAATATTGGAGTAAAGTGTCCTTGTGGGTCAGTAACCTACACTGGGTGTAATATTAGAGTAAAGTGTCCTTTGTGGCCAGTGCCTCACTGGGTGTAATATTGGAGTAAATTACTCCTTGTGGACCAGTATCCTACACTGGGTGTAATATTGGAGTAAAGTGTCCTTGTGGTCAGTAACCTAACACTGGGTGTAATATTGGAGTAAATTATCCTTGTGGACGCCAGTATCCTACACTGGGTGTAATATTGGAGTAAAGTGTCCTTGTGGGTCCAGTAATCCTCACTGGGTGTAATATTGGAGTAAAGTGTCCTTTGTAGATCAAGTACCTACACTGGGTGTAATATTGGAGTAAATTATCCTTGTGGACCAGTAGCCTACACACTGGGTGTAATATTGAGGTAAAGTGTCCTTTGGGTCAGTATCCTACACTGGGTGTAATATTAGAGTAAAGTGTCCTTGTGACCAGTACTACACTGGGTGTAAATTGGAGTAAAGTGTCCTTGTGGTCAGTTATCCTACACTGGGTGTAATATTGAGTAAAGTGTCCTTGTGGGCAGTACCGTACACTGGGTGTAATTTGGAGTATAAGTGTCCTTGTGGACCAGTAGCCTACACTGGGTGTAATATTAGAGGTAAAGTGTCCTTGTGGACCAATGAGCCTACACTGGGTGTAATATTAGAGTAATATGGTCCTTGTGGGTCAGTAACCTACACTGGGTTGTAATATTGGAGTAAAGTGTCCTTGTGGACGCAGTAGCCTACACTGGGTGTAATATTAGAGTAAAAGTGTCCGTGTGGGTCAGGTATCCTACACTGGGTGTAATATTGGATGTAAAGTGTCCTTGTGGACCAGTAGACTACACTGGGTGTAATATTGGGGTAAGGGTGTCCTTGTGGGCCAGTAGACCTACACTGGGTGTAATATTGGAGTACGTGTCCTTGTGGGTCAGTAGCCTACACTGGGTGTAATATTGGAGTAAAGTGTCCTTGTGGGCCAGTAACCTACACTGGGTCTAATATTGGAGTAAGTGTCCTTGTGGGTCAGTAGCCTACCACTGGGTGTAATATTAGAGTAAAGTGGTCCTGTGGCAGTAGAACTACACTGGGTGTAATATTGGAGTAAGTGTCCTTGTGGGCCAGTAACCTACACTGGGTGTAATATTGGAGTAAAGTGTCCGTTGTGGGTCATATCCTACACTGGGTGTAATATTGGAATAAAGTGTCCTTGTGGACCAGTAGACTACACTGGATGTATATTGGGAGTAAGAGTGTCCTTTGTGGCCAGTAGCCTACACTGGGTGTAATAATTGGAGTAAAGTGTCCCGTGTGGCAGTAACCTACACTGGGTTGTAATATTGGATTAAAGTGTTCGTGTGGGTCAGTATCCTACACTGGGTGTATATTGGATTTTAAAGTGTTTCGTGTGGGTCAGTAAGCCTACACTGGGTGTAATATTGGAGTAATGTGTCCGTGTGGTGTAGACTACACTGGGTGTAATATTGGAGTAAAGTGTCCGTGTGGCTGTAGATCTACACTGGGTGTAATATTGGAGTAAAGTGTCCTTGGGGTCAGTAAGCCAACAACTGGGTAATATTATCTTATTTAGACGAACAATTCATGAAC
>NW_019944001.1:35755-58386 GCF_002910315.2 Salvelinus sp. IW2-2015 | reverse complement strand
CATTTTTGTTGTGTGTGTGTGTGATGTGTGTGTGTGTGTGTGTGTGTGTGTGTGTTTCCATCTGTGTGCATTGATTGATACTTTAATATTTAACACGAACGCCATCATCCTTTTCCTGGGCTTGTTGGATTATGAACTAATATACTAATATACCACAGGACAATAGGTTCTGATACAAGGTAACATGTGGTTAACTTGGGCTTATTCAGAAAATGTGTGGGTGGTTGGAAACAGACACTATGTGTAACTAAAGTTCACAGTCAACTGAAAGTTCATGTTACAGAATACTGCACAGATTTTTAAATGTGAATATTTTATCCAACAGGAGTATTGTGTTGCTGGTTGGGCAGAGTTTGCACTTTTGGGACTATCCCATTGGTTCCTTTGCACTGGGTAAGATCAGTAAAAAATATATACTGACATAACCAGAGAGAGGTCAAAGTCAAAACTGATCCTAGATCAGCACTCTTATTACTCTGGGACTCTTTGTGAATACGGGCTCTGGTCACATGTCCATGGATGAAAACAACCCATCTAGTGTCCATTCTGGTATTGCTATAACTTTACTTATAAAGACTATTTTCTATCTATTAACTAAAGTGTTTTTACTGTGCTATGTCATCTTATAACTGACACCATTTAGAAGGAAAACACTGGAGTTACTATTAGTACAAAACAACACTTAGTAATACAGTATACCTGACAAGTAAATTAGATACCTGGATCACAGTATATAGATGTATTTAATCAGTAGAATGAACACATGGTACATATGGAACAGAATGGAAGCAAACATAGAACACTGCTACATTTTAAATGGATTGATAACTGTAAAAACTTGAAAACAGTATATTTTTTAATTCTTATTATGCACACCACAACCATTGTAAATATGGTAAAGAATTAAAATAATTAAACACAATTAGTCTACTAWACAACAGTTCCACTCCCCTGGGCCTGATGAACAGTGAACAAACTCCACATAGCTCTGGTCTCTTTAAAGACATCAAATACATCTTTCAAACACATAGAAACAAAAACAGGTTCAGCCTAACACAGGGAAAACCAGTTCAACTCCATAAGATATGGACAACATGGACAACTTACATTAGCTATTATAATTAGACTACGATGTGAACGGTTTTTCACACACCCAGTAATTTGAAGTACATGGTGCAGCCTTCCAACTCTTCAATGGGTCTGATGCCGTCTGTGGGATCTCAACACAATTCATCTTGTCATTCAAGTTATTAGGTTCCCCTTCCATCCAATAGCTATAAACAACACAGAGAATCAGAGTAGAAAATCATCCAATACAACATAGAGAATCAGACAGTTAACCCAGTCCACAGGCTCAGTTGTTACCATTCTACATAGAGAATCAGACAGTTAACCTAGTCCCCAGGCTCTGTTGTTACCATTCTACATAGAGAATCAGACAGTTAACCTAGTCCCCAGGCTCAGTTGTTATCATTCTACATAGAAAATCAGACAGTTAACCTAGTCCCCAGGCTCAGTTGTTACCATTCAACAGAGAGAATCAGACAGTTATAACCTGGTCCCCAGGCTCAGTTGTTACCATTCTACATAGAGAAATCAGACAGTTAACCTAGTCCCCAGGCTCAGTTGTTACCATTCTACATAGAGAATCAGACAGTTAACCTAGTCCCCAGGCTCAGTTGTTACATTCTACATAGAGAATCAGACAGTTAACCTAGTCCCAGGCTCAGTTGTTACCATTCTACATAGAGAATCAGACAGTTAACCTAGTCCCCAGGCTCAGTTGTTACCATTCTACATAGAGAATCAGACAGTTAACCTAGTCCCCAGGCTCAGTTGTTACATTCTACATAGAGAATCAGACAGTTAACCTAGTCCCAGCTCAGTTGTTTACCATTCTACATAGAGAATCAGACAGTTAACCTAGTCCCCAGGCTCAGTTGTTACACATTCTACATAGAGAATCAGACAGTTAACCTAGTCCCCAGGCTCAGTTGTTACCATTCTACATAGAGAAATAGACAGTTAACCTAGTCCCAGGCTCAGTTGTTACCATTCTCAAGAGAAATCAGACAGTTAACCTAGTCCCCAGGCTCAGTTGTTACCATTCTACATAGAGAATCAGACAGTTAACCTAGTCCCCAGGCTCAGTTGTTACCATTCTACATAGAGAATCAGACAGTTACCTAGTCCCCAGCTCAGTTGTACACCATTCTACATAGAGAATAGACAGTTAACCTAGTCCCAGGCTCAGTTGTTACCATTCTACATAGAGAATCAGACAGTTAACCTAGTCCCCAGGCTCAGTTGTTACCATTCTACATAGAGAATCAGACAGTTAACCTAGTCCCAGGCTCAGTTGTTATCATTCTACATAGAGAATCAGACAGTTAACCTAGTCCCAGGCTCAGTTGTTACCATTCTACATAGAGAATCAGACAGTTAACCTAGTCCCCAGGCTCAGTTGTTACCATTCTACATAGAGAATCAGACAGTTAACCTAGTCCCCAGGCTCAGTTGTTACCATTCTACATAGAGAATCAGACAGTTAACCTAGTCCCCAGGCTCAGTTTGTTACCATTCTACATAGAGAATAGACAGTTAACCTAGTCCCCAGGCTCAGTTGTTACCATTCTACATAGAGAAATCAGACAGTTAACCTAGTCCCCAGGCTCAGTTGTTACCATTCTACATAGAGAATCAGACAGTTAACCTAGTCCCCAGGCTCAGTTGTTACCCATTCTACATAGAAGAATCAGACAGTTAACCTAGTCCCAGGCTCCAGTTCTTACCATTCTACAAGAGAGGGAGAGAGAGAGCTGGCTGAGGAGAGATTATCAGACTGTAAAAAGTAATTTTTATCACAACAGAAAAGTGTAAAAGTCCCCAGAACCACTTCACTTACGTAGGTAAATGGTGTGTTGTCAACCCACTCCAGATTCCATCTTTTTTATGCACCAATCCAGACATTCTTCTTAAATCCATGGATAAATATCTATAATAATTATGGAGAAAAAATATGGCCAAATGAATCTCCCACAGCAGAGAATAATTATATTGTTAGTATATAATGTACTCAGCCTGGTCCTAGAAATACAAGGTGATTTTAGGATGTTTGAAAAAGTTCCTGAGTACTTCCATATATTCGTCCTACGCTTCACCTAAAAAATACAAAACGAACGCTGGTGCAAACTCATGATGCCCAGAGGGGGAAGCGTGCTCAGACCACAAGACCAAGCACTCTGCTCCTGACGACTGCACACCGGCAGTTCACAATGTCTAGCAAGCTGGGAGAGTACTTGATGGAAACAGAGCGTTGTGTTTAACATTTTAGTTTAGAGCATTCCAAACCCATAGCTCTAACCTTAACCACTGACCATAACCCTTTGAGTTGTTTATGTTTTAACCCTTTAATCTACACAGAATTAACTGCAACACACATAATTAACCCTGTAAACACACAGAATTACCCTGTAACAACACAGAATTACCTGTACTACACAGAATTAACCCTGTAACAACACAGAATTAACCTGTAACACACAAAATTAACCCTGTTACCACACAGAATTAACCCTGTAACCAACAGAATTAACCCTGTAAAACACAGAAATTAACCCTGTATCAACACAGAATTAACCCTGTACTACAAAGACATTAAACCCTGTAACAAACAGAATTACCCTGTAACAACACAACCTTTAACCCTGTTACCACACGAATTAACCCTGTAACCACACAGAATTAACCCTGAACCAACACAGAATTAACCCTGTAACAACACAGAATTAACCCTGTAACAACACAGAATTAACCCTGTACCACACAGAATTAACCCTGTAACAACACAGAATTAACCCTGTAACAACAACAAAATTAAACCTGTACAAACAGAATTAACCCTGTAACCACACAGAATTAACCCTGTACACACAGAATTAACCCTGTAACACACACAGAATTAACCTGTAACAACACAGAATTAACCCTGTACCACACAGAATTAACCCTGTACCAACACAGAATTAACCCTGTACCACACAAAATTAACCCAGTAACCCACAACAGAATTAACCCAGTAATCAACACAGAATTTCTGCCCAGTAACCACACAGAATTAACCCAGTAATCAACAAGAATTAGCAGTAACCACACAGAATTAGCCAGTAACCACACAGAATTAACCCAGTAACCACACATAATTAACCCTGTAACCACACAGAACTAACCCAGTAATCACACAGAATTAGCCAGTAACCACAAGAATTAACCCAGTAACACACAGAATTAAGCCCAGTAACCACAGAATTACCCAGTAACCACACAGAATTAAGCCCAGTAACCACACAAGAATTGCCAGTAACCACACAGATTTAGCCCAGTAACCACACAGAATTAACCCAGTAACACACAGAATTAACCATAGTAACCACACAGACTTAGCCCTGTAACCAGACAGAATTACCCTGTAACCATGCAGAATGATGTGTAAAAAATATAATCCATATTAGGTTGAATTCGAAGTGAAACTATAGATCAAGTTGCAGCCTCAGCTACATACTGTAGTTTTAATTGGAGATATCATCTCAAAGCACACTTGCTTTGCTCACTAGCGGTTCTGGGGGGGAGGGGCAGTGCCCGTGACGACAATTTTGGACCCCTTGTGGCCCCCTTAAATGTGGAGTATGAAATATTTTTACATAACTCATTTTTGCTTTCGTTCTTTTTTACATCCGTTATTAGACAGTGGGAAGATGATGATTATGAACATGGTCTTTTGCCTGCTAATGCGCAGTAAGGAAGAAAAAGATAGGACAACAATAACGTCTAATTGTAACTGGCCCCTCTAACATACAACTGGCCCCAGCTTGGCCCCACAGTTGAATGGTCCTAGAAACCGCCACTGGCTTTGCTGACAGGAAGTATATTTTATAAATTGACAGTGACATGAACATTGGTGATACAATTGGTTACACATGTTGAATATTAGTCAGAGAAGTAGATAATAAGAATAAGAATAATMAAACAGTAGTATTATAGTATTACTAATGTATTATATATTACCTGTTCTTCTCTGCTGTTTATAATAACATCATCTGCACCCATTGCTCTGCACTSCRMCTGACCGSCCCCGCCTGTGTCCATCGTGGAGGAGACATAGTAACAGCTGGTGCCAAACTTCCACCATCCATCCAGACAGGGTTTCTCTGAGAAAAATACAACAGAACAGCAGGCATTTAAAATACTACAAATATATCACATCTCTTCTAAGTATGAAATAACATGATACTTCTAAATTAAGAAAATTGAAGACTGCACTCACCATAGAACCTAAGCCTGGTCTGTAACTGGTCTCTGTCAGTGGTTCTGGTATTTAGACTATTCTGTAGCTGGTCTCTCTCAGTGGTCGTGGTATTTAGACTGTTCTGTAGCTGGTCTCTCTCAGTGGTCGTGGTATTTAGACTGTTCTGTAGCTGGTCTCTCTCAGTGGTCCTGGTATTTAGACTATTCTGTAACTGGTCTTTCTCTGTGGTCCTGGTATTTAGAGTWTTCTGCATCTGYTCTCTCTCCTGAGTTATTGTGGTGAGAGTATTCTGCAACTGGTCTTTCTCCTTAGTTTTGGTTGTGAGACTATTCTGTAGRTGGTTTTTCTCTMTGGTCCTGGTATTTAGATTATTCTGCAACTGGTTTCTCTCTTTGGTCCTTGAGTTAAGACTATTCTGTAATTGCTCCCTTTCAGCAGTCATAACTTTAAGACTATTTTGCTGCTGGTCRCTSTCTTTYGTCCTTGTMGTGAGACTGTTCTGTAGCTGGTCTCTCTCTTCAGTCAGGGTGTTGTAACTGGTCTGTAGATCGTCTCTCTCTTTAGTCAGGGTGTTGTAACTGGTCTGTAGATTGTCTCTCTCTTTAGTCAAGGTGTTGTAACGGCTCTGTAGCTGGTCTTTCTCTTTAGTCAGGGTGTTATAACTGGTCTGTAGCTGGTCTTTCTCTTTAGTCAGGGTGTTATAACTGGTCTGTAGCTCGTCTCTCTCTTTAGTCAGGGTGTTGTAACTGGTCTGTAGCTGGTCTCTCTCTTTAGTCAAGGTGTTGTAACTGGTCTGTAGCTGGTCTCTCTCTTCAGTCAGGGTGTAGTAACTGGTCTGTAGCTGGTCTCTCTCTTTAGTCAAGGTGTTGTAACTGGTTGGTTGCTGATCTCCTTCTTTAATCTGAAGGCTGTAACTGGTCTGTTGGTCTCTTCTGTTGAGCAGTGATGATCAATGACTCCATCTGTAAAAGGGAAAGGTTGATCAAAATTTCAATTATGTTTACTATCACACCATTAAAGTTTACAAAAAGCATTATAAACTTACAATAGAGAGACAGGCCTATGATACCAGCCAATAGAAGAACACACAGCAGCCCAGACACACTGCAGCAACTCCAGAGGGTCTCTTCCACCACTGAAAACGCTGAATCACAGGGAAATATCATGTAGGATCTTTTGAACTCTCTCTGGTAATGTTAAAATACTTATATTATCGAGGATTGTAAGGAACAAAAGCTGTGTGCTTGTACTTGAATTGATACCTGAAAATGTCAAACTGGGCTTGTTGGGATACGTGTCCTCATCAATATCCATGGTCTGCATTGTTGGATTCTCCACCTGTGTTTGTAACGATTGTCTCTTACATTTCGAGAAGTGAAATGCTATATTTTCCTCTGTTACTTCAGCTCTAGTGTAGGTTTGTATCTGTTCCTTATGTGTCGTCAAGGCAAATACTTGAGGTCACCTGACTTAGCTTACCCAGTACAGAGGAAACAATAGGATAGTCCCAATCTCTACCCAACTAGCGACACATACACGGCGGTCGAGCTCAAACAAGCACACTTCAGTATTTGACATACAGTGCATTCAGAAAGTATTCAGACCCCATTGACTTTTTCCACATTTTGTTACGTTACAGCCTTATTATATAATGATTTGTATTTTTTTTTTATCCGCATCGATCTACATAAAATACCCCATAATGACAAGTAAAAACATGTTTTGGATTTTTTTGCAGATGTATTAAAAAACAGAAATACATTATTTACATAAGTATTCAGACCATTGTAAGGTCTGTCTATATAAGGTCCCACAGTTGACATTGCATGTCAGAGTGAAAACCAAGCCACGATGTCAAAGGAATTGTCTGTAGACCTCCGAGACAGGATTGTGTTGAGGTACATATCTGGGGAAGGGTACCAAAAAATGAAGGTCCCCAAGAACACAGTGGCCTCCATCATTCTTAAATTGAAATAGTTTGGATCCACCAAGACTCTTCCTAAAGCTGGCCGCCCGGCCAAACTGAGCAATCGGGGAAGAAGGCCCTTGGTCAGGGAGGTGACCAAGAACCAGATGGGGTTCCTCTGTGGAGATGGGAGAACCTTCCAGAAGGACAACCAACTCTGCAGCACTACACCAATTAGGCCTTTATGGTAGAGTGGCCAGACAGATGGTAGAAAAAGGCACATAACAGCCCGCTTGGAGATTGCCAAGAGGCACCTAAAGGACTCTTAGACCATGAGAAACAAGAGGCTCTGGTCTGAAGAAAGCAAGATTGAACACTTTGGCCTGAATGRCAAGTGTCACGTTTGAAGGAAACCTGGCACCATCCCTACGGTGAAGCATGGTGGTGGCAGCATCATACTATGGGGATGTTTTTCAGCGGCAGGGACTGGGAGACCAGTCAGGATCGAGGGAACGAAGAACGGAGCAACGTACAGAGCGCTGAGGACCTCAGACTTGGGCGAAGGTTCACCTTCCAACAGGACAATGACCCTAAGCACACAGCCAAGACAACTTAGGAGTGGCTTCGGGACAAGTCTCTGAATGTCCTTGAGTGGCCCAGCCAGAGCACAGCGTTGAACCCGATTTGAACATCTCTGGCGAGACCTGAAAATAGCTGTGCAGCGACTCTCCCCATCCAACCTGACAGAGCTTGAGAGAATCTGCAGAGAAGAATGTGCGAAACTACCCAAATACAGGTGTGCCAAGCTCGTGGCGTCATTCCCAAGAAGACTCAAGGATGTAATCGCTGCCATAGGTGCTTCAACAAAGTACTGAGGAAAGGGTCTGAATACTTTCATTATGGGGTTTTGTGTGTGGATTGATGAGGGGGAAAAAACAATTTAATACATTTCAGAATAAGGCTGTAACGTAACAAAATGTGGAAAAGTCAAGGGGTCTGAATACTTTCCACATGTATTGTAGATATGTACTTTGTCCCGTTTACTGTTCACCTGCTTAGTCTCTCAGACACTAACATATTACATAAGAATCAGACAATTAACACACCTCATAAAATGATCATATCTGGTGAAATAGAGAAATACAATCTTACCACAGTCTTTGAGAGTTGAAAACGGATACATACAAATATGTTAACTGAATGAGCATCAATATAAGATTGGAATAATGTGTCCACAAGTTTTTTATAGTCTGAGAGACCCCACCTTTTGTGTCAACGTCAGCATATCCTTTAAATTTGGTCAAACAATTATGAACTAATATACCACTGGATGTTAGGCTCAGATATAAGGTAACATGAGGTTAACAGGCAGTAAGTGAAGCTCATGTCAAACTGAAAGTTCAGGTTACAGAATGCTGCATGGAAGTGTTTCATTTCCCCTCTCTCTCAAGCACATGAGCTATAGGGGTCAAAGGTCAACTTTAGGTTAAAAGTAATGGTTGAATGTTCAGTTACTCCACAATTCTAAAGCTTAGAACACTTGGAAGGCTGAATGTGTCTATATCTTATTTAAAGTCCTGTCAACTGCCACTTTATAACAATGTTCAGTGTTCAAACTGGGTTCTGAACTTTCTAACCCTGTTTCTGTCCTGACCTTCAGTAACTCAGTAACTACTTGTTGAACCCTGTTTCTGTCCTGACCTTCAGTAACTCAGTAACTACTTGTTGAACCCTGTTCCTGTCCTGACCTTCAGTAACTCAGTAACTGGTTGTTGAGGAGGAGGGTGCTAGAATGGTTTTAGCCAACAACAGATTCACCAAACTGTCCATGACAGGCCTAGCTGGTAACATCATATTAATCACTCTGGAGGCAACATTTATCCCCCCCACCCCCTTCACTTTAATGCATGTGGCATTCTGCAGTCAGCTGGCCTATGATAGACGACCAAGCAGGTCTATAGTAGGATCCCTAGCTGGTCTATAGTAGGATCCCTAGCAGGTCTATAGCAGGATCACTAGCTGGCGTATAGTAGGATCACTAGCTGGCCTATAGTAGGATCACTAGCTGGCCTATAGTAGGATCACTAGCTGGCCTATAGTAGGATCCCTAGCAGGCCTATAGTAAGATCCCTAGCAGGCCTATATTAGGATCACTAGCTGGCCTATAGTTGGATCCCTAGCCGGTCTATTGTAGGATCCCTAGCAGACCTATTGTAGGATCCCTAGCTAGTCTATTGTAGGATGCATAGCAGGCCTATTGTAGGATCCCTAGCAGGCCTATAGTAGGATCCCTAGCTGGTCTATTGTAGGATCCCTAGCAGACCTATTGTAGGATCCCTAGCTAGTCTATTGTAGGATCCCTAGCAGGTCTATAGTAGGATCCCTAGCAGACCTATTGTAGGATCCCTATCAGACTTATAGTAGGATCCCTAGCAGGCCTATAGCAGGATCCCTATCAGACCTATAGTAGGATCCCTAACAGACCTATTGAGGATCCATAGCTGGTCTATAGTAGGATCCCTAGCTAGTCTATTGTAGGATACCTAGCTGGTCTATNAGCTAGTCTATTGTAGGATACCTAGCTGGTCTATTGTAGGATCCCTAGCTGGTCTATAGTAGGATCCCTAGCTGGTCTATTGTAGGATCCCTAGCTGGTCTATAGTAGGTTCTGGGCTTTCTAGGGAGTTTTACTAGCCACCGTGCTTCTACACCTGCATTGCTTGCTGTTTGAGGTTTAAGGCTGGGTTTCTGTACAGCACTATGTGACATCAGCTGATGTAAGAAGGGCTTTATAAATGAATTTGATTGATAACACAATAGTAGTGATGGAGAATTATTAAGACAGGCCAAAAAATAATGAACTGATGTACCACTGTCTGATAGGTTCAGATACATCATGTGACAACAACAGAATGTGTGGTTGGTTGGAAACAGGAAGGAAATGTAACTAAAGTTCAGTCAAGCTCAAGTCCAACTGAAAGTTCAATTTGCAGGCTGCTGGGTTTCACAACCCGCTCTCTCAAGCACAAATCCTGGGGTTATGAATGGTTGAAAATTCTGCTACTCCAAAATTCCCTAACGTTAGAAAACTTGGAAGGCTCAATGCCAAAATGGGTCTATACCGTACTTTCAAATAAATATTTTGTGAAATAATGTGGTCTGTGTGTATGACAGTGCAGGCAATCTTCTTCAGTGAAATTAACCCAAACCTTGACTCAATGTAAGAGCAAATCTAGAGATCAGGGCCCTTATTTATCAAGCATGTCAGAAATACTGATCTGGGATCAAGTCATCCCTGCCAACATTACCTTATTCATAATGATCAAAAAGGATAAACTGATCTTAGTTCAGCACTCCTGCACTGAGATATTTGATAAATATGGGCCCTGACATGAGTCTGCTGATGCATCACTTTCTTTAGGTTTTACACACGTCTAAATATTCTTCAGTAACTAAAGAGAAAAAGAGGAAAGTGAAAGATGAAAATATGAAAGTTTGGTGTGAGAAAAGGAGAAGTGGAGGAGCTGTGTCAGGGTAATAAGAAGGAATCCACCTAACACTCCACAGTGGTACCATGTGACATTCTTAAAGTCCGTATACAGTTTCTTGTAAACCACATGATCTTGGTTGACCTACAGTAGGCCCTACATGCCTTACAACAGGGCTTAGCATCCCGTTATCAACAAGCACTCAAGCAGTCAGGTGTCTCTACAACGGCTAGCTACCCGTTGCACAAGCACTCAGCCAGGAGGGTGGCTCTAGAAGGCTAGCTACCTAAGTTAGTACAAGCACTCGGCAGGCAGGTGGCTCTACAAAGGCTAGCGACCTTAGCAACAAGTCAGCAAGGAGGTGGCTTACAAACAGGCTAGCTACCAGCTTGCAACAAGCCTCAGCTGCAGGTGGCTCTACACAGGCTAGCTAGCCAGATTAGCAACAAGCCTCAGCAGGAGTGCGCTCTACAACAGGTAGCTAGGCCCATTTTTTGTTAGACAAGCCTCAGCAGGCCAGGTGGCTCTACAACGGCCTATCTACCGAAAAAAGTTTTTAGCAACAAGCACTCAGCAGGAAGGTGGCTTCCTACAACAGGCCTAGCTAACCAGTTAGCAAAGCATCAGGGCAGGTGGCTCGTACAACAGGCTAGCTACCAGTTAGCCAACAAGCACTCAGAAGGGGCAGGTGGCTCTACAACAGGCTACTACCCAGTTAGCACAGCACTCAGCTGCAGGTGGCTTCTACAAAGGCTAGCTAACCAGGTTAGCAAACAGCATCAGGGCAGGTGGTCTACACCAGCTAGCAGACCAGTTAGCACAAGCATCAGCAGCGAAGGTGGCTCTACAACAGCTAGCTACCCTAGTTAGCAAACAAGACATCAAGCGCAGTGTGGCCTCTACAACAGGCTGCTACCCAGTTAGCAACATGCACTCAGAGCAAGGTTGGCATAAACAGCGTGGCTCTACACAGGCATAGTTAGCAACAAGCACTCAGCAGGAAGGTGGCTTCTACATACAGGTATACCCAGTTAGAAAAGCACTCAGCAGGCAGGTGGCTCTACAAAGGGCTAGCTACACAGTTGCAACAAGCTGCAGCAGAGGTGGTCTACAACAGGCTAGCTACCCAGTTTAGCAACAGCACCAGCAGGCATGTGGTCTTACAACAGCTAGCCTACCCGTTAGCACAACACCTCGCTGCAGGTGGTCTACAACAGGCTACGCTAGCCAGTTAGCAACAAGCCTCAGCAGCAGGTAGAGACTCTACACAGGCTAGTTCCAGTTAGCAACAAGCACTCAGCGGCAGGTGGCTCTACACAGCTAGTACTCAGATTAGCAACACCACAACTCAGCAGGAAGTGTGGCTCTACAACAGGTAGCTACCAGTAGCAAAGCTCTCAGTCAGACAGGTTGGCTCTAACAGGCTAGTCCACAGTTAGCAACAGCACTCAGCAGGCAGGTGGCTCTACACGGCTAGCTCCCAGTTATCAACAAGCACTCAGCAAGCAGGTGGCTCTAAAAGAGTAGACTAGTTAGCAACAAGCATCAGCAGAGCAGGTGCCTCTATAAGTTTGGGTGGTGAGACGCAGACTTGCTCGCCCTACTGGCAGGGTGCCCTATTTAGATGAAATCCTCTATGCCAGATACAAATCAACCAAGATGAATCTTCATAGTGCGAAACTCTGCTCCCCGCTGGTGGGTAGGAACGCTACAATAGCCAACTAGTGACCCTACAATAGGCAGCTAGGGATCCTACAATAGGCAGCTAGGACTCTACAATAGGCCAGCTGGGACCCTACATAGAGCAGCTAGTGACCCTACAATAGGCAGACTAGTGACCCTAACAATAGGCCAGTTAGGAACCATACATAAGGCCAGCTAGTGACCTACAATAGGCCAGCTAGTGACCCTACAATACGCCAGTAGTGACCTACAATGGCCAGCTAGGGATACTACATAGGCCAGCTAGTGACCCTACAATAGGCAGATAGGCCCTAAATAGGCCAGCTAGTGACCCTACAATAGGCCGATAGTGACCCTACAATAGGGCCAGCTAGTGACCTAACAATAGGCCAGCTAGGGAATACTACTTATTAGGCTGCTAGGGATCCTACAATACAGCTAGTGACCTAAATAGGCCAGCTAGTGACCCTACAATAGGCCAGCTAGTGACCCTACAATAGGCCAGCTAGTGACCCTACAATAGACCGAGCTAGTGACCCTACAATAGGCCCAGCTAGTGACCCTACATAGGCCAGCTAGTGACCCTACAGTAGGCCGCTAGTGACCCTAACAATAGGCCAGCTAGTGGACCCTACATAGGCCAGTAGTGACCCTACAATAGGCAGCTAGTGACCCTACATAGGCAGCTTAGTGACCCTACAATAGCCAGCTAGTGACCCTACATAGGCGCTAGTGACCTACAATAGGCCAGCTAGGGATCCTACAACGTTGGGATAAAGATGTATGTATGCTGTACTACTAAGTGTTGTAATGTACTAATAGTATAGTAACACCAGTGTTTCACTTCTAAATGGTGTCAGTTATAAGTTGACAACGCAGTGTGGGAAAAAGCTCAGATTGAACAGATAGAAACCAATGATGTATATAAACCCTGGATGCTGATGCTTTGTATTGGCCAATGAGAGGCTTTGAAGCCACCGGTCGGCCATATTGCACCTCTCGTCCTCCATAGGAATTAGTTAAATCTACATTATTTCAATAATGTATTTAAGTGTTTTTGTGTAGTGGGACAGTAACATTAGTACTCTCTAAATATATTTTAAGGAATATGTTTTTATATATTTTGAAATATAATGTTTATGTTCGGTACTTAATATAATTTTTAATGCTAATTAAGTTTCTGTTATAGAATATATTGTCAAAACAATGTAGACGTTAAAATGGCTGTGCTCCGGAACTTGGACTCCCTACCCATTGAGTTGAAATTGTAAATTAGTAGAGACTTCAATGATGGAGTCCAACGTTCTCATCATGATAAATATAGATCTTCATAAGAAGTATAGAGTACAATATTGACCAGTAGATGGTAGTCTTGGTACGTCATCTGTGGACATGTGACCAGACCAAGGGCCTGTTCAGCAGGATGCAACGTTTAGGAACGTTCAGGTAGAAATATGCGTGTAGAAAAAACTGCCTCGGTGTGTAGAATAAGGAATCAATCTGCTTAATTCATGGCATTTCTGCAACGTTCGACAACGTTTGGCTACTGAACGTGGCCAGAGGCTATTTCTCAATTGTCTCCTCCTCTTCATCTGCACTGATTGGCTTCACAGTTGAAAAAAAACGGTGGAAGGAAGCTTAGACTGGCTTAGCTTTCACCTGGTCACTTTTTTCAGATACTGCAGGAGAGGACAGAGTTTTAGGTGACTGAGAGAGAGCCCAAGTGTACGGGGTTCGTGTTGTGTTGTTGACTGAATCAATTGTGTTATTACTCCGCTGGACTGGAACTGAAGCCTGCACAGGATGTAGCGCTTCTGGGCCAGATGTGGTGAGCATGTTATCATGCATGGTTACTGAGCAGTCACCCAGAATGGATGTAGCTTTTACATGTATCACACATACATCTCATGCATTCTCTGTCCACACACACCACACACACAACACACACACACACACACACACACACACACACACACACACACACACACACACACACCACAACACACACACACACACACACACACACACCACACAACACACACGCATGCTAAGGCCTCTCTCTGCAAACATGCTCTAACATACAGGCCACACAACACAGGTAAGATTGTATGTCAGTTGGGTTCAGTGTACAGTATGTTCTATATCCACGCCACAGTATAGTCTTGAAACACAACAGATGTCAACATCTGAAGGCCAAAACAACCACCACAATGTCCTTGATGGATGTGTCTGAAAGGCACTGTATTCCCTGTAAAGTGTGCTTCTTTTGACCAGGGCAAGTGCACTCCCAGCAAACCAGGAACATTCCCACAACATTAGCTTAGATTCCCATTTCAGTTTTAGTTAGGTTTTATCTAAAATTAGAATGATAACATCCCAAGATGTTGTTCCAATATCCTTGGAAAAATCTTTTTTTCAATCTTAAAAATAAAAGAAATATCCTTGGAATGTTCTAATGTCACAAAATGTGTCCAGAGCATCTGTAACCCACCACAGAAACATTCCCCAAACGTTCTCATTAGTTTCCAGGTAATGTAGTACACAATGTACCAGTAAGTTTTCCAGCAAACCAAAATTGATTCTGTGAAAGTTCCCAGAACATTCGTTAGGTTGCGGCTGTCCAGCTGTACTGTTTTTTTAGTTTTTGTTTTTGAAAGAAACATGTATAAATATATGAACCTGTAATCTTCAGACTGCAGCCAGATCATTAACCCTCTGAACCACCAGTGGATAGCTGGGATTGCCAGGGTTCCAGTTATATATGGTCATTCAGGACACGGACACATTAGTTATTAAAATGTGCTGTGTACTTGTCACACTTATGATTTTGCTATTGTGTTTTTTCCTTTACGTTTCACTTGAACACATCCGTCAGGTACTTCATGATTTGATATTGAGATAAAACGGCTGCATTGGACATTTAAATGAAGAAAATATGATTTAATTGAACCAGAATGTATTTGTGGATATGCATTATGTATCATAGTGTTTCAAATGGGTATTGCAAGCATTTAGTGTTTTGATTGAAATTGAGAAATGTCAATTTCTGATTTAGTTTGAAGGTTCTGAGCTGTATTTAAGAAGTGTAGTATTTACACAAAATAAAGTTATCTTAAGGAAGCTCACCTACAATCACATTTCATAAGACATCAACATTTGATGGAGAAAGAAATCATAAAACACAGTATTAAGTACAGATTAATGAAGAATGGGAACATTTAATACTGTGTTACCAGTAACACAGCTTAATGAAGAGGATGGGAACATTTAATACAGTGTTACCAGTACACAGTAATGAGAGGATGGGAACATTTAATACTGTGTTACCAGTACACAGCAAGAAGAAGGATGGGAACAATTAATACAGTGTTACCAGTACACAGCTAATGAAGAGGATGGGAACATTTAATACAGTGTTACCAGTAAACAGCTTATGAAGAGGATGGGAACATTTAATACAGTGTTAACAGTACACAGCCAATGAAGAGGATGGGAAAATTAATAGTGTTACCAGTACACAGCTAATGAGAGAATGGGAACAATTTATACAGTGTACACAGTACACAGCTAATGAAGAGATGGGAACATTTAATACAGTGTTACCAGTACACAGCTTATGAAGAGGATGGGAATTTAATACAGTGTTACAGTACACAGCTAATGAAGAGGATGGGAACATTTAATACTGTGTTACCAGTACACAGCTTATGAAGAGGATGGAACATTTAATACAGTTTACCAGTACACAGCTAATGAGAGATGGGAACATTTAATACTGTGTTACCAGTACACAGCTTATGAAGAGATGGGAACATTTAAACATGTACCAGTACACAGCTATGAAGAGGATGGGAACATTTAATACAGTGTTACAGTACACAGCTAATGAAGAGGATGGGAACATTTAATACTGTGTTACCAGTACACAGCTATGAAGAGGATGGGAACATTTAAATACATGTACCAGTACACAGCTAATGAGAGGATGGAACATTTAATACAGTGTTACCAGTACACAGCTTATGAAGAGGATGGGAACATTTAATACATGTTACCAGTACACAGCTTATGAAGAGAATGGGAACATTTAATACAGTGTTACCAGTACACAGATAATGAAGAGAATGGGAACATTTAATACAGTGTTACCAGTACAAGCTATGAAGAGGAATGGAACATTTATACAGTGTTACCAGTACACAGCATAATGAAGAGGATGGGAACATTTAATACAGTGTTACCAGTTACACAGCTAATGAAGAGATGGGACATTTAATACAGTGTTACCAGTACACATAGCTTATGAAGAGAATGGAACATTTAATACGTGTTCCAGTACACAGATGAAGAGGATGGGACATTTAATACAGTGTTACCAGTACACAGCCAATGAAGAGGATGGAATTTGATCAATTCAAATTGTGTTCTGTTCTCGATATGACATAATACGCTGAGAACACTATAGTAATACACAGTGTCCCCTAGTGGTACAGATGGTTAATGACCTGGCAGCAGAGCTGAACATGTATGGTTCAAGTTCACATATTATTCAACCTTGTTTCTTTATTTCGTCCAGATTTATAAATCCAGTCAGAAATGCTTATTTTTCATTATCTAAATATGGTCCAGAAGTACGCAGCCTATAAAGAGGATGGGTGAAATGATGGTGAATTACCCAGTTACCAGTATGTCCCTGGGTTAGTAATGTCTAAGACCAAACTGAAAACATATAAGATGTAAAAGAGCTTCCCTGGTGCCACAGAGGATAAAAGACCTGGCTTAAACTTCTTCAGGATCGGACCTGTTTTTTCTATTTTTGCCTAAAATAACATACCCAAATCTAACTGCCCTGAAGCAAGGATATGTATATTCTTGGTACCATTTGAAAGGAAACACTTTAAAGTTTGTGGAAATGTGGAGGGAATGTAGGAGAATATAACACAATAGATCTGATAAAAGATAATACAAGAACAAACCAACCGTTCTTTTGTATTTTTTTTGTACCATCATCTTTGAAATGCAAGAGGAAGGCCATCATGTATTATTCCATCCCCGCTGCAATTTAGATTTTGGCCACTAGATGGCAGCAGTGTCTGCTAAATTTAAGACTGATCAAATGAACCATTGCATTTCTGTTTTTTAAAATCAAGACTGCCTAAATGTGCATAATTAGTTTATTAATAACTTTTCATGTTCAAAACTGTGTACTCTCCTCAAACAATAGCATGGTATTCTTTCACTGTAATAGCTACTGTAAATTGGACAGTGCAGATAGATTAACAATAATCTAAGCTTTCTGCCAATATCAGATATGTCTATGTCCTGGGAAATGTTATTGTTACTTACAACCTCATGCTAATCGCATTAGCCTACATTAGCTCAACGTCCGCAAGGCACCCACCAATCCTGAAGAAGTTTTAAGAACCAGACATTGCAGGTTCAAACCCCACATGTGCAGATTTGTTAACATATGAAGTGTAAAATAGGATTGTTTGATAAAATTCTGTTCAAATGTCCTATGAATTAAATTAAAATGTTGTTTGTCTCTGTATCACCTACATTCTCTTGTAATGTACCCACACTGTTCCCACCACTTAAATGTTCTGAGAACCTTTAAATAAATCAGAAAGGCTGTTTTGGCAACATCAAGGAACGTTTTGTGCACCGTGATACAAACATTCTGAATGTCAGAACAACTAGACAGGTTCCCGAAACACAAACTGTCTATTGTCATATCCTCACAATGTTCCCACAACCGAAAGAAACATTATTGGAACCTTTAAAGAACTGACCAAATGTGTTCTAGGAATGTTCTTGCAACATCAGGTGAATGTTTTATACAAACATTCTATAATAATCAGCATGACTGGACCGTTTTTTGTGTTATGAGAACATTTGCTGCAACTTAACAAATGTTCTGGGAACTTTCACAGAACCAATTTAATCCAAAATGGCACTATTGTCAAGCCTCAGGAGAAGACCCAGATGCAGACAGTTTCGAAGTAACAAAAATGTATTACAAAATCAGGGGGGTAGGCAAACGACAGGTCACGGGCAGTCAGAGGTCAGTAGTCCAGAGCAGAGTCCGAAAAGTACAGAATGGCAGGCAGGCTCAGGGCAGGCAGAGGTCAGTAATCCCGGGTGGTGTGACAAGGTACAGAACGACAGGCAGGCTCAGGGCAGGCAGAGGTCAGTAATCCAGGTCGGTGTTGACAGAGTACAGAACGACAGGCAGGCTCAGGGTAGAGCAGAATGGTTAAAAAACAAGAAAGCTAGAAAACAGGAGCTAGAGCCAGACAGGAGCATGGGAAAAACAGGAGGTTTGACGAAACAAAACAAACTGGCAACAGACAAACAGAGAACACAGGTATAAATACACTGGGGATAATGAGGAAGATAGGCAACACCGGAGGGGGGTGGAGACAAGACAAAGACAGGTGAAACAGATCAGGTGTGACAACTATAATGAAATGGGGTGCCATTTTAGACAAAACAAACATTTCTGCATGAAGTTACATGAGCCTGAGGAGTTAGCTAGTGATTAGATGGCAAGTCATAGATCAAATACTAACTGACTTTTAGGAAAACAAATTTATATAAAAAGTTTAAAAAAGTGCCTCATTTGCTCCAAAGTTGAACTGTGTCGTGTGTGTGTGTGTGTGTGTGTGTGTGTTTTGTGTTGCTGTGTGTGTGTGTGTGTGTGTGTGTGTGTGTGTGTTGGTGTGTGTGCGCATTGTACATCTGTGACTTGGCTCCATTTAAAAGGGAATTTATAAAGCAGCATTATTAAGTGCTGATAGGTCCTGACAAACTACCCTCTCATCTTAATCTCTCTCTCTCCTCCTCTTTCTCTCTCTTTCGATCTAAAATTAGCCTACAAAGGGTGATACTGTACTTGGCACACTGACCAAACTTATCAAGCTACTGAGAAGTTTTTAATTAATGAAACAACTTATAAATTAATGATTACTGATAGGTATTGCCTAATAATCTTTTTAGTGTTTCCAGAGAGGTTTGGGGTAAAGGTAGGATTAGGGTCTATACCAGTTTAGAGAACTCCAGTTCGAGGAAATTAAAAATCGTAGTTATTGTCTTGAAACTAACCATAATCGTGATGCGCCAGAAATGTCACAAAGACAGGTTCCATGGTGATGGGGAAAAGATGAAGGCTCTCTCTTGTACCTCGCTTGTCTCTCTACAGCAGACACGATGAGCAATATGTTTGGTACGTTGATCACAATAAACAAATCCAGTATCGAATCTCAATACGTCGTAGAGATCATGGTACATATAGAATCGCAATGCTTTGATCGATCGGCACCACATATCGTGATAATATGCGTATTGTGAGGTCCCTAGAAATCCCAACTCTAGTGTCCCAGTCACAACAGGAAGCTCCTACAGAAACCATGGTTGGAAAGTTCCCTTTTACACGTGTCTCAACACATGGAGGCATCGTGGCACAACTGCCGGTTTGATTTTCTTTTTGAGTGATTATTGATATCAGTCGCAAGCGGTGAGAAACGTGCAACGAGAACATCTGGCATACTAGTCACTTTAATATGTTTACATTACAGTATCCTGCATTACTCATCTCATATGTATATATACTGTATTCTGTCTCTATCTACTGTATCTCAGTCTATGCCACTCTGATATTGCTCGTCCATATATTCATATAATTCTTAATGTCAATTCCTTTACTTAGATTTGTGTGTATTAGGTATTTGTTGTGAAAGTGTTAGATATTACTTGTTAGATACTGCTGCACTGTCAGACCTAGAAGCCATAAGTATTCGCTACAATTCCAATAACATCTGTAAACACGTGTATGTGACAAATACAATTTGATATGATTTGGTATTTATTGAATTCGCATCGGGGACTATACAAAAAGAAACATGCGTTGTGCGGCGAGGGATACTTGAAATCAGAACAACCGTATTTCCTGTCGATCAGATACTGAGGGTATGTACCAAATGGCACACTATTCCCTTTATAGTGCGCACTACAGCTCTATAGGCCCTGGCCAAAAGTAGTGCACGACATAGGGCATCTGGCGTGCCATTTAGGATGCAGACTGAGTCAGTGTTTACCATGTGAACCCAAAGTCACGGGTCCATAATCATACAGCAGGCTAATTTCTCTCCTGCCATCTTACATTCATTAGGGATTTGTTTATTTCCTCCCCGGAGTGAAGTCACACTTACAACAAGCCACAGAGATCACAGACAGAGGCTGATAGTGAGAGAGTTGAGTGAGTTAGTGAGCTGATCGAGAGAGAGACAAAAGACCAGAGCCCTGATGGGCCGTTGTCAAAAGTAAGTGCTCTAACTCAAGAATAGGTTGTGCCATTTGGGACGTCGACAGAACATGTTTGGTAAAGAACTATAACCATTTTTATTAGCTAACCATTTTCATAGCTAACCATTTATGTTAACCATTATGCTAACCATTTTATAGCCTAACCTTTTTATAGCTAATTCATTTCATTACTACACATTTTTAGTACCCTACTATTTTATAAGCTCTAACCATTTTTATAGGCTAACCTGTTATAGCTAACATTTTATAGCTAACCATTTTCTATAGCTAACCATTTTTATAGCTAACCATTTTCTAGAGCTAACTCATTTTTATAGCTAACCATTTTTATAGCTAACCAAGCCATTTTTATAGTAACCCATTTTATAGGCTAACCATTTGTTTTTTACTTGGGAGACGCAGTCCCAGATGACGTTGTTGCGCGGCGCCCTGTGTGTGTGTGTGTGCTGTGGTGTTGTGTGTGTGTGTGTGCTGTGTGTGTGTTGTGTGTGTGTGTGTGGTGTGTGTGGGTGTGTGTGTGTTTGTGTGTGTGTGTGTTTTGCTGAGTCAGAAAGCCTTAAGGATAATTCACCTGGCCACTCTCAACTCCTGCCCTCTTCCAACGTCACTTAGTGCTCTCCTTTGTCCAAAAATAGGCTCACCTCACACCTCCCTCCCTTCTCTCTCTCCCTTTTCCCTCCTCCTCTGTCCATCTCCTCCCCCGTCTGTCCCTCCTCATAGAGAAATGTAATTTGAAAATAGCTTAGATGGCATGTTTCAGCTGGTGGCTGGATAGCCTCATGCTTTCTGAATGTGTCATGGATGGCACCAACATTTTGAGTCTGAAAGTGTGTCAGCGTGCTCAGTGTGCTGTGCTCTCTGACGTACCWCCCTATTCCTGACATYGTGCACTGCTTTTGACCAGAGCCCTGTGGGTAATATGGTGGCATTTGGGATYCAGTGATGGTTTAACAGATGAGTAGAGAKTGCTATGGAGGAGGGAAACACTCCACAGATGTTATCTGGCCACTTTGTTATTTGTTGGATTGATTAACAAATGATATGTTAGTCTGTCGGCCGTCCGGTTGGCTGACTGATTGATTGAGGCATCTTCCAGCTGATGCCATATCTCCCCAGCCCAACCCTTCACTTTGTACTGTCATTCTGAGAACACTCAGACACACCAAGCCAGCCCAACCCTTCACGTTGTACTGTCATTCTGAGAACACTCAGACACACCAAGCCAGCCAGACCCTGAGAAGACCTCCTTGAGGCCGATTAGAACGCTGTCTGATGTGTTCTACTATAGAACAGTAGAACTTCAGAAGAGCTTCTACCCTTCTGTTCTACCCTTCAGTGTGTTCCATCTATCCACATAGATCACAGTCAACCTTCCTATATACGCCCTGAGATACCCTCATTAGTTCAGTAACTACAACATGGACCGTGTCCATCCTATTCACTATATAGCGCACTATATTTAACCAGACCTATTTGGGGCCCTGATCAACAGCAGTGCATCATTTAGGATATAACCATGACAATGGGGATAGACTTATTCCTGTGTCCTATCAGATGAGCTCCACACGTCATAATATAACAGAGACACTGAACTATACAGATAGAAATATAACAGAGACACTGAACTATACAGAAAGAAATATCACATAGACACTGAACTATACAGATAGAAATATCACATAGACACTGAACTTTACAGATAGAAATATCACATAGACACTGAACTATACAGATAGATATATAACATAGACACTGAACTTRACAGATAGATATATAACATAGACGTACAGACAGAAATACCATAAATAGAGCTGACAGGATTCCTTACTTTACATATCAGATTTCGCTTTCTCCTGCCCTCTCTCACCCCTCCCCTCTCTCTTTCTGCCCCATCTCCTGCCCTCTCTCACCCCTCCCCTCTCTC